>NC_056735.1:1702405878-1702640878 GCF_019279795.1 Protopterus annectens
AACCCTGGTCCTAAAGTACAATTTTACGCCAAAGTTTTTACCAAACAAACAAATAAGCATTGTATATTTTCCCTCAATGCATGTAATATAGTCAAACAACTGCACTCGCTTCAGTGTAATTGGTATCCCAGAATCATAAGTAACACTCACCTCCAACCTGACGCAACACTCTCCCAGGTTAAACGATCTTAATGCTAGGCCTGGAACACTACTTAATCTGAAAACATATTAAAGCCTCATACTTCTCAATGACCATGACCCTTAACCAGCAAGATCTAAATATCCAAACTGATCTCTCCTACAGTCTAATTCTAGTAATCACCTTTCTAACCCCTCTCCAAATTCAAAATACTAACAAATCCTACAACGCACTAAAGTCAAATTTATATACACCATGAATTCAGAGTTAAGCGTTTGTCTATACACAAATGCACACTGCTCATTGCATCACAATTTAACTACAACAATATGGATCCTGGTCCAGAATGAGTTCTGACAGCAGCTTACACCCTCAGATTATTGCAGGATGCAGACTCCTGATTATAATTTTCTTGTTGATATTACTAAACCATATGACCTTATTGATCACGATCTCTAGAATTTTTAGTCAGAGCCGCGTTAAGTGCAGATGCCTGTCCTTACGGTTCAAAAGCTTTTAAGTAGCAAGTACGTTAAACTTCAAATTGGAACCTCCAATTAGTTTCCTCTCACTAAAGGTGTTCCACAAGGACCAATAGTATTCCCATCATCATTCATAGGAGTACACTAGGCTAGCTGCCCTTGCAGGTCATTTTAAACCTAGCCAATTTCCTTTCTGGTGTTCAAATTAACCTATCCCATTTCGTTAGAGACTGTCCTTGCCCATCCTGCCGGGATTATATATTATGGGAATTATAACCGATCTTAGGAGACCCATGCATGGGATAATGCATTTAAGAGCTTATTTCATTAATAAACTGCCAACAGACCTCCCTTATATTACAATTTCCTACACTGATAATGTTGTACACAGGACTAATATTTTAGAAACACTGTTGTACACAGGAACCACCACCACAACTACCACTACCACCCTCTCCCACAATTCCAACAGGTTACTTCATTCTAAATACCAAGAAAATCAAAACTATGGGTTTGTGTTTTATGCCAAAAAAATATTTCTACCCTCAAAAACCACTTGAGCACACTGTGAAATAGCCAAGTCCCTCTCAAAGCTAAGGCATACTTCAAATATGACAGTTAAATCAAAGGCTGCACTTCAAAGCAACATGTTAAATGTGCCCAAATCAAAAAGTTATATTCTGGGAAAAACAGCCTGTAGCTAGAATGGTCATAGGTATAGGTGCCTTGCTTGGCTAGTTAGATTTTGGCCCCTTCATCAAAAATGCCCTTACTGGGATGTAGGGCTTGTCTCCATTACTCAGAAGCAAAAGATCCAAAAAAAGTTGAGTAAAAGATGAATTTGGTTCCCTGTGGAAAGGGGGATTCAAGCTTAAAAGTTTGTAACCATACTATTTTTAAAACACAAGAATCTGAGGTCATCTGTTTCAGTTGAAGGCAGCTAGAAAGATGGCCTGTGATTTGCAGAAGGCCAGGGTAGGGCACAGAAAGATAAAAAGCAGAGTTTTTTTGGCCCTTGAGATCTCGTGTCAATATATTTTATGTACCGTCGCTTAGAAGACGTTTGCTGAGATAATTTAAATACCCCCCCAAAGAGGCTCAAGGTTAGCATGATCATTTTTTTAGTACTTGGGAATAGGGGATGAAAAAAAAGAGTTGCGTACTTACCATAACTTGGAGTCTGTGCTATTCAGTGTCATGCATTATGGATGGGTCTTGGATCTGACCTCTAATCCAAGCTGACAACTGAAGGACAGATCCAGAGCTCAAGCTCCTCTTCCCAGAATCCCTTGCTGATTCACAATCCTCAGTTTGCTGGAGAGAAAAAGCAGTCCAGACTGCCTACAAAACTGAAAACTCCTCAAAGGAGGACATCCCTCTGTACCTACCAAACTCCAGAAGGAAGGAGGAAGGGGGGGTGGGAATGTGATGAATGACCCTGGATAGCACAGATTCCAAGTTTTGCCAAGTACACAACTCAGAAGCTATCCATGTCATTATTCATCATAGATGAGTCAGAGCCCCAGCAACTATGAAATTTGGGAGGCCTCAGGGAACGATATGCCAGAGCATACAGGAACCAAAGGAAGCCCTGTTCCTCGTCACCGAACTTGCGTGCAACAAAAAAGTGTTGGAATTAGACTAAGTAGCAACAGCGCAAATCTCATCCAAAGAAAGCTCAGCCAAGAAGGCAGAAGATGTGGCTACTGACCTAGAGTGAGCTTTAACTGGTCTGGAAAGTTCCATGTGCCTGCTATCAATGTAGGAAATACAGCCGACGATCCAATGGGAAATAAGATACCCAACTGCCACACCTTTTCTAGCCTGAGAGAAGGCTACAACCTATTAAGACAAAAACTAGCTGTTACATATTGTAACATATTCCCTTTTAGAGTAATTGGGGTAATAAAACAGGAACCTGAATAGATTAAGATTGGTCTCCAAAGCTATCTTAGGGACGAACAAAGGATTAGTCCCAAGATACACCCTATCCTTGTGGAAGACCATAAAAGGGGGCTTAATGCTGAGAGCCTGCACTCGGAAATTCTTCTGGCAGAAGTAATAGCCACCAAGAAGGCAATCTTCCAGGACAGGAATTTAAGATCACAAGATGTTGCAGGGTCAAAGGGCTTTTATGTCAAAAACTGCAATAAGAGTTAGATCCCATGGTGGGGAGAGATCTTTGATAGTTCTGGAGAAAGATCCCCGAAAGATCCCTCTGGAAGAAAAGGTGGGACTTGGAGATGGCCACCAATTGGAGTTGCATCATTAAGAAGCAAGCCCCTTCATGAAAAGGAGTCCAAGAACAAAATGTCAGGAATATGTGCCGAAAAAGGGTCTAGATTGTGTTCTGGCCCAAACAGAAAATCTCTTCCCATTTACTGGAATACACCTTCTTGGTAGACTGAAAGGCCAAGATAATACTCATAACCAGAGGGAAGCTTGGACTAGGACAGGATCACTAGAGCTGGAGGAACCATGCAATTAGACGATGAGACTAGACTAGAGACAGGGAAGAGGGAAGAGGAAGCCCCTCAAGGGTGGGAAATGGAATCTGGGGTGGGATCCAAAAAAAAAAAAAAAGGGACATTTCAGATGAGACCAAAGCAGGGAGAACCACATCTGACTAGGCCAAAAGGGGGCAATGAGGATGAGAGGAGTCTTCAGGCAACAGGCTTTCTGCAAGACTTTGGGAATGAGGGGAGTAGGGGGATAAGTGTATAGAAGTCCCGACAGCCAAAACTAAACGAGGGTGATTCCCCCCATCGGGGGGGGGGAGGGGGGATCAAGGCAAAGTAATTGCTTAATTCGTGGTTGATCGGCAAGGCAAAAAGATCACAGCAAGGAAGACCCCAAAGTTCGAATATCCGACGTGCCACTGACAGATTCAGGGACTACTCGTGAGGACCCAGGACAGATCTGGCGAGTTTCTTGGCAACACATTGGAACCGTCAGGAATGTGTGTTGCAAGAAGGAAGTGCCTGGAAGACATTGCCCATTCCCACACTCTCATGGCCTCTCTGCACAGGGAGTAAGACCATGTGCCCCCCCCCCCGCTTGTTTACGTACCAGCCCAGTGCCATGCTGTCCATTTGAATTAATATAGTCCTGAGAGGGAGGCATTCCTGAAAGGCTTGCAATGTTAGGACTGCTCTCATCTCCTGGATGTTTATGTGCAATTTGGTCTCTATGGGGGACCACATGCCTTGATGATACCCAACCTGTGGCCACTGTGATCACTGACATCTCTGTTGCTGTGGGGGGTAAGACAGAAGGATCTGCCTAGAATGAGATCCTGAGCTGGAAGCCACCATACAAGGCGATTTCTGCACACCTGAGAGATCCTGGTGGTCATGGAGTGAAACTGAGACCACCATTGAACCACCAGGGTCCACTGCAGAACCCACATGAGCTATCTGGCAAGAGGGACTAACTGGATAGCAGCCATTGAGTCTAGCATCTGCAAGATTAAGTGAGCAGTGGGACGATCTAGTCAGCAATCGATGGACCTGGTCACAAATTATTTGAACTGTGTCAGACTTGCAGCACTTCCTCTCCTCAGTGTCCAGAAGAACCTCAACAAACTCTAGGCTCTGACACGGGGAATGATTGGATTTGAGCTGCTCGACTGATGCCTAGGTCCTGAAAGAGGTTGAGGATATGTTGGTGGTGGTAGAAAGTTGATGCCTCGCAGGGGCCGTGAGGAGCTAACTGTCCAGGTACAGGAAGATCTGAAATCCTTGCAGCCGGAAATGAGTTGCCACCACAGCCATGCATTTAGTAAACTCAGGGGGCTGTGATTAGTCCAAAGGGCAGGGCTCTGAATTGGTAGTGACTGGCCCTAGCCAAAAGCACAGGAATCTCCTGGAGCTTCTGTTGATTTTGACATGATTGTGGATTTGAAGAACCCATACTGAGCACATCCAGTCGTCCTTGGGCAGCAGAGGCAGAATGGACTGAATAGTGACCATATGGAACTGACTTGAGGCTCAGATCACTGCAATCCAAAACGGATGCAAGTCCCTGGTCTTTTTGGGCACCAAAAAGAAGCGAGCAAGTTCCAGACCCTCACTGTCCTGTTGGGACCTCTTAGATGGCTCTTTTTTGAAGGTCTTGGACCTCGAGATGGGCTAACTCCCTCTGGCAGGGTGGGACATCTGGGAGAGAATTTTGAATTGAAGGGGACTGAATAAAGGGTATAAATTAAACCTGGAAATAACACCCACGAATCTGAGGTGATACTTGTCCAAGTTAGCGGGTGAAGGGAGAGCAGTCCCCCAACTACATCCAGGGCAGGACAGCCGGGCAGCGTCTCAGGAGCGCTGAGCGAGCTTCTGCGAGAAGGGTTCCCAGGAGCCCTGGTTCTGCAGATCCCCTCTGCCTCTGGGGTGGCGTCAGTCATTGAATCCCCAACCCTGGACAGTAGAAGAGGATTCCTGAGGAGAATCCTGGGAGGACTTCAGCGGAACCAAGTTCCTTACTACCCCTCTGATTCTTGGAAAAAGATATTTGAGGAGTAGAGAACTTTATCCCCACTGAGTCTTACCCTCCTGCTTACTGTGGGTCAATGTCTCTGATGGAGGGACCAAAACAAGGTTAACCCATCAAAAGAGGCATTTGTAAAAGATGCCTTAAAGGGTTCCGCAAACCTGCAAAGCCGAAACCAGGCATTTAGTCTAATGGCAATGCTTGTGACTGCCGCTCACGAGGTGGCCTCCACCGCATTGGAGATCAACCTCAAAGCATTAGTCAGGGAAGTTAGAGTGGATAGCTACAGAGACCAATGTAAGACTCTGGAGGCAGCAACTCTGAAAGGGAGATTATGTGCTACAACACCAAATCCCTCTGAAGCCAGGTGAAGTATGCCATGTAATTGGTAGTTCAGTCTGAATGTAACTGAAGCAAACACGTGCCTTCTAAAGCAATCCCCCTAGACTGTTTGGGGGATGAAATGTAGAGCTCTGTTCAGCAAGATTTTTACCAGCTGCGGCCACCACAATGGCATCAAAGTGGACACCCTTACCCCAAAAAGGGTTATCCTTGGGGGGGGGGGGCGCTTAGAAATTTATCAGCCTTTTTAGGGACAGATTCCACTGTCCGTCTCCTTCCATGTCCTGTCGACAAGGAGCTATATGAGCTAGTTGGCAGGGGGGACACCCAGGTAAAAGACAGGCCCATTCCAAAAGGCTTCAAAAACACCCATTCTGAAAGGCTTCAAAAACACTGATTCCTCTGAAGACGGGGGGTGGGGGGAAGACCAACCCCCTCTGCTTGAAAACTGAGGATGTCCCCAAAGGGCACTTCCTTAGATGGAAGTCTGGGGGACCAGTCTCCCTCCTTGAAATCGGTCTCCTCAGTGAGGGACTCTAGGAGAGTACAAGTGCCTCATCCTGCACGTCCTCTTCTGAGGAGGCTGTTCCACGGTGGGCTCTGGGGAGGACTCTGAGCCAGGGACCTTAAGGGAGGTAATGCCCCTCTGAAGGCACTCGCGGGAGGGCCGACCCTGGATGGAGGAGAACTTGCTGCCCAAAGTCAAGAGGGCTGGGGAGGACCTAGAGATGGAGCGGTAACTGTCCAGCCAGAGAAAGTCCTCTACACCAACCAGAAGGTAGACTGGCTGGATGGAGCCCCCCCTTCTCCCGCATGGCCTTCACCACCTAGAAAAGAAGGGATCTCGGACCCCACCCACCAGGAACAAGCACCGACCTTGCGGGGGCCAAGGCACAGACAGTTCCGAAGGCAGCAGAACAGAGCCTGCCAGGGACCCAGACTGTCGGAAAGGAAGGTATACCTGACACAGGCAGCCTCTCACAGGAAATGCTCTGATCATGGTGATCCATACCCAGATGGGTCGGATAAAGAGAGTGTCCCGTGGATGGAAAGGATCTCCTTCACAACTGAGCCGGGGAGGGTAACAAACCCAACTCTATTTGGGCCTTGAGGAAACTCATCATCCTATCCACATCTTTGAGGGAAGCAAACTTCTGGAGGACTTGGAAGATGCAAAATAATGTCCCGACCATGCTGGAAGACCTGTAAATAACCTGCAGTCATGGAAGGAAGAGACTCCTATGTCTCAGATCCGAGGGTCCTAGACCTCAAAGGTGAACTGTTATCAGATCAGATATAACAGTTGGAGCCAAAGACCTGTATAGAGCCAATGGTTTAGCTAATACCGCAGATGGGTCGAATCCGAAGACAGTCTGCACAGTACTGGATCCAACGGCCTCTGATCTGACAGAATAATCAGAGGCTCTCTGAACAGAACAGCCCAGATCCGAAGCCAAAGAGGCTGGGCTTGGGTCCAGGGATCTGCGATCAGAGAGCCTCAGCTTTTTCAAAGGAGAATCCTTGGAAGACTTCTTCCTTTTAGGATCAGAAGGGGTCTTAAGAGGGGGGAGCCAAAGGCTAGAAGACCCTCCTTTACCAAGTCCCTTAAGCAGAAGCTTTTTTTCTGTGATCTACGACAGCCCTGGGTTGAATGCAGCACAAAAAAAGCCGCATTCAAACTCCAGGTGATTCTCTCCTAGGCAATAGACACTACTTGTGAGAGTTGGAATAGGGCCTTTTCTGACAGCACGAAGAGCATCTTTTAAAGCCAGAAGTCTTCTCAGACATAGTAAGTCATACTCACACGAAAAAACCTGTACTCTCTATGGACGGGGAGAGGTAAAGAAGGGCCAAGAAGGGATTACCTTACTAAAAGAAAGTTAAAGGGAGCCAAGGTAAAAACCCTTAAAAGGCTACCAAAAGGACCCAGGAAGAAAAAGGCAGGAACCCAAGGGGAAAAAACAAAGCCAAAAAAAGGTAGGGGTAAAAAGCACACTAAAAGCTAGAGAAAAAGAAAAAACCCAAAGAGCCAGTTAAATTAACTTCTCTGAACTGAAGCTTGAGCTACAAGATATGCATCTTTAGTGATTCCACGGCAAACGCAGATCGGAGGGTTGTGGGTCAGCAAGGGATTATGGGAAGGGGAGGAGCCTGAACTCTATCTGATCTTCATTTGCCGGCTTAGAACCATCTGTGATGAATAAGGACAGCGACAGCATCAGATCATCCACTTCTATCTGCATCAGTTTTATTCAGTCTTCCAGTTTCCTATGGAACCCAGATGAGATATTCCCAAACAGAATAATCCAGCAGGACATTTAACAATTGAGTCTTCATATCTTCAGGGAACGTCTACAGTTTCACCTAGACTTGCATATCTGTTTCAGAAGCAGCCCTGTAAACCACGTTAACTGCATTGTAAGCACACTTAATGGCGTGCTTGGGGACAAGGAAAGCATAACTAACCATACCAGCAAATTAGTTCAGCCTCAGAGCTGGGAAGGCTAGCTAAAGTGTTGCATATTGGCAAAAACAGATTTAAATAAGTGTTTGGCAATTAATTGCCTTGAAAGCCAAAGCAGATGATGCGTAAACCTCATTACCGAACATGTCAAGGACAAGGCAAGGGTGGCCCTTACTTTCTACAGACTGGCAGAGGAAAGAATTTCTGTCCCCATCCAAGCATATTATATAGCAGGGTCTGTAATATTGTTCTTGTAAAGGAGTGCGAGTGTGTATACATTTGTGTGTATACAGTATACATATATCTAAAATATATAAATACATCAATATATCTATAGATCTATATAAAAATGATACGCGTGTATACACCCCCCCCCCCCTTATCTAGCACCCTGTAGAATGCCAGCTTTTTGGTACAGCAGGGGTTGAAAAACTGGGGAGACAAATGCTGTTCTGAAGGCATCCTCCAAGGCCCACAAGACATGTGGAATTGTACTGGCTTTACAGAGTTTAAGTGACTATCATATTTGTTTGAGATGCTGAAACCTCCTTACCTGCCAGCTTAAACAGCCTTTCATTTAAAGGACTCTGCAGAGATTTCTTTACTTGGAAGATCTGAGGAGATTATCCTCAGATTCTGGCTCACAAGAAACTGGGGAAGACAACAGATTTAGTCCAATCCCTCTCTGTTAGTGTCAAAGAGGGCTTCCTCTTCAGAAAAAGCTTTTTTTTTTCCCCCACAGGAATACAAGCTTGACAAGAAAGCTGTAAAGACTGAATGGCTTTCAATAACTGAAAATTGAAACAGACCTCCTGGGAATTCTTGTTAGGAGGAGGGGACAGGTGTTTAACTTTGTGAGTGTTTTTCAATGAATTTCTAGGCCGGATTCCATAAGTGACTCCAGCACCATCCTTCACCAGTACTTTGTGTATGGCTTCCTCACACTCATAAATGTGGTTCTTTCCCAGCAAACTAATATGGGCATACAGTCTGAATGGATGCACGATGCTCCTGGGCCTTTGTGACTACTGGGTGAGAGGATGTGCCAGCGGGACAAGGAGAGACCGACTCTGCTGAAGTGCCTAGGCAGCCCTCAGTCAGACTGCAAAAAAAGTCCGACATCTAAGGTTTTTTAAAAAACAATTTCCCTTTTTTGCTAGGATGGAGGTCTGGTGAAGTGGAAACTGAAAACAAGTGGCTCAGAAATTTGTCACGTGACCATGGCATCAAAGAACATCTTCAGAGAGTTTAAACCAGTCCTTACTGTTTTAGGAGTAAAAGAAAAACATTTGATAGGACCTAATCTGCTTCTCACTCACACAAAAGGAACAGCTGGTATTAGCACCCTTCTAGGGAATTTGGATACTAAACATTTGTCCTTTCAGAAAATTCTCCAAATACCTTTTTTAAAAGGGAAAAAAAAGTAACATCGCCCAACAGGAATACTTAACCAACTGAATCAGTAGCTGAAACAGACTGCCAATACTAGACACGGAGTTGATGAGCGAGCCTATTTAAACATACATCCAGCAGTTTTGAGTTTTGGCAGTCCTGAACACCCGGTTTATACCAGCTTGTATTCTCATGCTAAGATCAGACAGAGAATGCACAAGGAAGAACTCCTAAGCTTTGTAGACTGGCCAGATATCTTTGGTATGATATACGTCGCACAGCTGTGGGAACTGCAACACCGATACACCACCAACTGCTACATGTTTTCAGTAGAATGCCATTTTATTCTCACTGGTCATTATAACTGTGTTATGACAATTAGAGTTTAATTTTATTTTGCAGCCTAAACCTAAAAAAGGTTGAGGTGAGTTCACCGTTCTACCCTGAAATAAATGGAAATAAAATGCCATCAGTGTAAGGCACAAGTTACCCTCCCTGCAAACATGACTGAATATTTTTCACTACTCCCCAACGCCATCCTCCCTTCTCTACCCAGTACCCTCCCAATATACTCTTGCTCTCACCAACTTTTCCAGCCTTTCATGGGTTCTGCATTCTTTTCTCATGTACACACTGGCACACTGGTGTGTATCTTAAAATTCCTCTAAAAAATTCATCCAGAATATTTCACATTCCTTTTATACAAATCACCATGCTACTTGCATTCAGACTAGTCCAAAAGGTAACATGAGATCCAGTTTCCCCCAAATTATGAAAAAAGCCTCCCAGAGAAAGTAAAAAAAAAAATATTCAGCCTCCTCATACAGCTCAACAGAAACCCACCTGCCACCACACATTTGAAGTGGTTGAGAGATTCTGTGCACTTACTCCTTTACTGACTTGCAATTACACAGAGTATTATCTTTCTGCTCCTAGCTTGAGAGAATAATGCAGAGTAGTTGAACATTTTTAATGTACAACATTCCTCACATGCTATTCCTGAAACATGCCCAAGGCCCAGCTTGACTTAGATCTTGTACAGAGACAGTGGCAAAGTGACAATCTGCAGAGCACTCACCATTTTAGTCTTAATCAACATCCAGTGCAATCCCCATGTTATTTTTAAAGACACCTGCATTAACTGCCTAATTTCATACAAGTTTTCATTACATATTTTCTGTATTGTGCTTACAATGCTGTGCACATCACTACGTATGCTGTAGGTACACGCCATACCAGATTCTTTAAAACCACTTACCGTTATGATCCTCAAACTTCAGTGCCGGATGCCATGCAGTTTCACACTTTGTACAGAACTCACCAGTGGCTGGATCCTTAGTTCTCCAGTATTGTTCATCTTCAGTGACATACTAAATGCAAGCTGCAATACCAGCATCTACAGAGGTAGAGATACAAATCCTCAAACTCAAGCTGCTGCTTGCAAGAATTTCAACTAAACAATTGAGAGGACATTCCTCCACTAGTGCTCTTTGGAATAAAGGTGAAACTAATGGTATAACACACCCACACCATACAAAATATGAACAAAGAACAGACTGTTTTGTTCATCTATCATTACCAGAGTCACAAGTGGCCTCAGAGCTCTCTCCTGTAGCATTTAGCCATGATGCCTCAGAAAAAAGGACCAATTTTCCTATGTTACGTCAGTTTGTTGCTCCAGACCTACCCTTTACTTGATCTGAAAAGCTCATTTGTTTGATCATGGCTGCCTTAAACATACTGCTGAACGAAGGGGAAAAAAAAAAAACAGGACAAAGATCTGCTTGTGAACAGTAATCATAGTTGCTAAAGTGTCTGCATGTTGGAGAGGGTACAGAAACTCAGCCACTAAACATGACCAACTTCATATTAAGACAATCAGTTGACTGAGCTTTTTGATAACCTTCACTTACACCAGCTGTTAAACAAAACAGCACTGCTTGTGGATTTGCGCCCAACCTCATCACTAAAGTGGCAGCCCAAGAGCATTACTGTGATCATGGAAATCCTCATAACATCTTGAATCCATTAGGGTCTTTATCTGATGGTTTGGTGTGGAAGTCAATGAAAAGTAAAGTTGTGTACCTGCCATGAATGTAGATGTTAGAGTGTATTCACTGTTGCAGTCATTACACTTGGATTATCCTGCTGGCAGGCTACCTGCAGTAGGCCAGAATTCCAAAGTCTAGGTCCAGCGTCGGTTGCAGTCGCCTCTTCCCTGACGTCAGTGCGCCAGGGGTATAAAAGATGCAGCCGTCATTTCCTTCAGTTTTTCTTGCCCCAGATGTCAGGTGCCCCCAAATAGGTAGGCAGAAAAAATATGCCAAAAAGCATGCATGTACTAAAATAAACATTTCCTTCATCTACAAGCAAATACACCATATAGGTTGTATAGAATTGAGAAGTACAGAAAAGTCCCTGCAAAGAAAAGAGGGATGGTGGGTGGGTAACCTGGACTGCAACAGTGAATACACTCTAACATCTACATTTATGGTAGGTACACAACTGTACTATGTTCGTGTTTCACTGTTGCAGTCATTATACTTTGGTTGGATCCCAAAGCTGTGGTTGGGTGGCTGGGCCTAAACAGGATTAGGAGAGGCTACCAGGCCCTGCAGAACTGCAGTGGCAAAGCCTGCTCTGGATTTAGAGTAGAGAGGTAAGTGATAGTGCTTGGTGAAAATTTGCACTGAACTCCAGGTTGCAGCCTCTAAAATGTCTTCGGTTGGTACTCCTCTGAGGAAGGCTGCTGAAGTGGCTGCTGCTCTGGTAGAATGTGGCCTAATGCCCTTAAGCACTGATTTGCCATGTTGTGAATAGCAGAAGCAAATGCAGTGTCCTATCCATTTTGAAATGGTCTGCTTTGAGATCGGCTTTCCTTGTGATCCTGCAGCATAAGCTACAAACAGTTGCTCAGTTTTTCTGAAAGCTTTTGTTTTGTCCAAGTAGAATCGTAGCTGTCTGTGCATGTCCAAAGCGTGCAGAAGTCTGTCCCCTTTATTCTGGGGATTTGGATAGAATGTTGGCAAATGAATGGTTTGGTTAAGAGCCACACTGGATACTACCACCTTTGGCATAAATGTTGGGTTTGTCCTTAGAGAGACCCTGTCCTGATGAAAAATGATGAAAGGTTCCACTGCCATTAATGCCTGTAACGGAGACTCTTCTTGCTGAAGATATTGCTAGGAGCAGAACAGTTTTCCATGATAAGAATTTTATATCAGCTGTACTGGCTGGCTCAAAAGGAGGCAGTGTGAGCTTTTCTAAAACAAAACTGAGGTCCCATGTAGGTACTGGTGCTCTCCTTGGGGGCCTTATGTTTTTTGCCCCTCTGAGGTACTGTCTTAGAAGTGGATGAGAGAAAATAGGAGGTTTCGTATTGTAGTGAGCTGAAATGGCAGAGGCATGGATCTTAATTGATGAGAAAGATAGACCTTTGTCCAGCATTCTCAGTTAGGTATTGTAAAATCTGAGGTATATTTGGAACAAGTGGTTCGAGTCCTTGTGCCTGGTTTCAAGCACAGAATCTCTTCCATTTTTCTGCATAAGATTTCCTAGTGCTGGGCCTCCTGCCTTCTAAAATGACATCCATAACAGCTTTGGAGAGAGGTGTGGTCTGAGTGGTTATATTATCTGCCATGCAGCCAGATTTAAGGTTCTGAGTTGACTGTGCAGAATCCAATTGTTTTGTTGAGTCAGAAAATGAGGAATTTGAGATAATGGCCAGGCTGGGCCTTGAGACAAGCTCTTTAGGATTGGGTACTAGTGCTGGCATGGCCAGTCTGGGGCAATCAGAATCATTTTTGGCTTTTCTTGTCTGACTTTTAGGAGCACCTTGGGAAGGAGAGGCAGTGGAGGAAAGGCATAAACTGTCAGGGTTTTCCAGCTGAATGATACAGCAACCACTTTCCATGCTTGTGAGTGATTAGCTCTTGTGCAGAATCTCTATAGTTGGCAGTTGTGAGGGGAGGCAAAAAGATCTACGTCTGGGCATCCCCATTTCCTTATCATGCTGAAGACCTGTGAATTTAGTTTCCATTCGTGAGGATCCATGAGATTTCTGCTTAGTCTGCCAGAGTATTTTTCTTTCCTGGCAGGAATTGTGCCTGCAGATGTATTTGATAGGTCAGTGCTGTGTTCCACAAAGTCCTGGCTTGCATGCAGAGGGGGTAGGAATGTGTGCCCCCCTTGCTTGTTTATGTACCACATAACTGTGGTATTGTCCATTTTTAGTAATAGCTGTCCTGGATGTAGCAGATCCTTGAAGGCTGTCAGGGCATTCTGTACAGCTAGCATCTCTGATTGATGTAAAGATGCATTTGGTCCTTGGGCCATGTGCCCCAAATACATTTTCCTGCCATGTGTGCCCCCCAGGCATAATCCGATGCATCTGTTATTGTCTGCCTGGCTGTGGGTAAGGTGAAAGGCTGTCCCTTGTTGTGGTGACAGGCCAGTGCCCATCGAAACTCCTGTTGCAGGCAGGGAGTTATGTTTCCAGGCTGTGGCAATGTTGAGTCCAAACACTTTTTAGATACCATTGTAGTTTCCTCATATGCAGTCTTGCATATAGAATTATTAGAATGCAGGATGCCATAAAGCCCAGGGCCTGCAGAATTTTTCTTGCAAGGAGCTGGGTCTTTGTTGCCATCATTTGAAAGTAATGAGTCACTTGCCTTTGCTTGTTTGGCGTGAGATAAGCCATCTGGGCAGTTGTATTTAAGCTTGCACCCAGGAATATTCTCTTGAGAGGGCACTAGTTTTGATTTCTTTTCGTTTACTGTGTACCCTAGGCAAATTAGTAATCTTTTTACAAACGCCAGATGCTTTAGTAGAATGTCCTTGCTCTCTGCTTGAATAAGGCAGTCTTCCAAGTAGGGATATATTTGAATCCTTTTGTTTGCAAAATGTAATTACTGGTGCCAGGCATTTTGCGAAGACCTGGGCGCAGTAGATAAGCCAAAGGGCAGTGCAGAGAATTGGTAATGCATTGAGCCAGCTATGAATCTGAGGTATCTTCTGCAAGACTGTCTGATTGGG
Source organism: Protopterus annectens (assembly GCF_019279795.1). Classification (NCBI taxonomy): domain Eukaryota; kingdom Metazoa; phylum Chordata; order Ceratodontiformes; family Protopteridae; genus Protopterus; species Protopterus annectens. The sequence goes on from NC_056735.1 coordinate 1,702,420,223, forward strand.
ACGTGCAGGTATGACTCCTTGAGGTCCAAAGTAACTAGCCAAGCCTTCTTGCCCAACATGGGCAGAAGTTGCTGCAGTGTTAACATTTTGAAACATGCAGGAATGTATTTAGGATTGACAGGTCCAGTATTGGTCTCCAGGCTTTTTCCTTTCTGGGTACCAGGAAAAGTCTCGAGTAAAATCCTAGTCCCTGTTCTTGCTGTGGTACTCTTTGAATAGCTCTCATGTCCATGAGAGCAGAAATTTGATTTTGTGCCTCTGCCCCATTGGTTTTGTGGCAGGTCTGGCATACCTTTTGATTTTGGAAGGGTGTGAAAGTGGAACCTGTAACCCTGAGAAACAATATTCAGTACCCATTTGTCCTGGGTGATCATGTGCCAATTTTGTGAGAAAAGTGCTAGCTTTCCCCCCAAGAGTGCTGCCAAAAGGTAAGTGCTTGGCATTAGTAGAGGGAAGTCATTCGGACTGTTTCCTATAAGGTTGTGATTTGTCTTCTCCTCCCTTGGGGGCTGAAGCACCCCATTGTTTAGGTATGTATGAGCTTTGGGGCTGAGATCTGCCTCTTGGGCATCTGTATCTGCCTCTGTGGCCTGTGACACCGGAAAGGACCAATTTTTTGAAGGCCAGTTTCTGCTAAATCTAGGTGGTTGAACCTGTAAGAAATCCTTTACAGTCTGCATTGATTTTGCTTTATCCTCCATTTTAACACCTCTTCTGCCTTAACACCAAAGTATCATGCTGTAGTGGAGCATCCCATAATTTTACTTTAACATGTTCAGGTAAACATTGTTCTTTCAACCAAGCATGCCTTTGAATGACAGAGCCTGTAACTGCGGCTCTGCAAGAAGCCTCTAATGAATCAAAACCACATTGCAGAGTATGCTTTCCCACTTGTTCAGCTGCATGCAATGAATCCTGCATTTCCTTATTGTCAGGACATTGAGTTTGTAAGCATTTTCTGTTTTAACAAAGACATGAGGTACTTCTGATACTTAAGCATGTGAAACTGGCAGTTTAAAGCCCTTACAGCTAAAGTAGCAGAAGTGTAAACCCCCCCCCCTCTATCCAGAGCTCTGGAATCCCCATCATGGGGGACAGGGTTTTTTGCAGTGGAAGCCTTAACCCCTTTGGGACCCTGAGAAATTGTTTCTGGGTCAGCAGCAGGGTTTTTAAAGAAATTTATGAGTCTAGGACCCTGCAGTACCTGTCTGGCTTGGCTGGTGCAGGGGGTAAAGAATCAGGAGACAAACTGGATTCAGAGAAAACAATATCAAGCACAGGGGGGATAGCCAGGGACCTGTGCTGAGGCAATAAAAGAAAGTCTCTGAGCCTTTTCTTGGATTCTGAATAATCCTGGCTCTCCCAATGGAAATGCTCCCTCATGGTGTGCAAGGTTTCCCCAAAAGAATAATCCTCAGGCGGAGAGGCTGAAGGTATAGATTCTTCTGCATCAGAGTCCTCATAGGGAGGGAGAGAATAGCCCTGATCTGAAGAGGAATCAGAGGAGATAGAAACCTGGTCAGAGGAGTCAGTGTCTTGCCTAGGCCTTTTATCAGGAGGGGGATGGGAACCCCTGATCAAAGTAATAAGGTCCTCTGCCATTTTAAGCATCTGTTTCTTTGGCATGGATGACTGTTCAGTAGAATGCTGTACTTGTTTCCTTGTCTTTAATGGTGTTTTTGACTTTGCCTTGGCTGCAGTAGTGGACTTGATAGTAAGCTGTGAAGGTCTGAAAAAACCCTCAGAAGCAGATGCCTGCTCAGCGGCTCCGGACCCATCTGAGGGAATAGTTTCCGCAGGCCCAATCCAGAGGCCTAGGTGTCTCCACATGGGAGTCAGATGCGGACTGTGGCTCTGAGGCAGCAGATGTCAGGGGCTGCGAAAGAGCCCGAGAACTGGTGACTGGCCTAGAAGAGGCTTCGTTGGTTTTGGACCTCGGATGCCTATCCTTTTCCTCGTCTTTGCGTTTTTTATGAATTCTGGTAGTCGGTTGTTCCGACGGCACTATGTAGTTAAACCTTCGGCCAAAGTAATGTAAAAGCAAAATCAAACAGACGCTTAATAGTGCGTTTGTTGAATCTAGCACAAAACCGACTAGTAATGTCGTGGTCAGGGCCTAGGCAAGGAATACAGTAAGAGTGAAAGTCCATATGAGGTATTTGCTTCCCACAAGAAATACAATTGTTAACTTTTACTGACATCGGTCTGGAGCAAGAAAAAGTTTCTCCAATGGGGTACTTAGCTTTATTGAAGACTTCGGTTCTGAAATTTGATTTTGAAAATCTCAGGGGTCGGCCGACCGGCACTTGCGAACTGCTTTTGTTTCAGGCACCGCGTGGCAGGAAAGACTGAGGAAAATGGCATCGGCTGCACCTTTTATACCCCTGGCGCACTGACATCAGGGAAGAGGCGACAGCAACAGACGCCGGACCTAGACTTTGGAATTCTGGCCGACTGCAGGTAGCCTGCCAGCAGGATAACCCAAGTGTAATGATTGCAACAGTGAAACACGAACATCTGCTATCAGAAATGGCATTTACAGAGCCACTCTCAACTTTTAGCCCCCTTTCCCATGAACATTCTTAATGTCGTGACAAGAGAAACTGCTTACTTTTTCTACGTGAATTTTCTACCTTCTGCAGAGGTGGCTATGAATACAAAGACCTCCTGAAAGTTTCTTCTGCTTCTTTGTTGAGAAAAGGCACATGCCTGTATTCACTTTCCCCTAGCCTTATTATCCAGTTCCCAAATAGACTAGTTAGCAAATGCAAGGTGGCAACATAGTTTTGCAAAATTTACTTGTAAAATATTCTGAGTTGGTCCCAAACAAACCTCAGACAGAAGTTCTGTCCTGATGGGAAGTTTCGTAATTAAAGGAGCACTTGTGAAATAGCTTCCTCTAGCACAAATGTTCTATGGAAATGGTAGAAGGCAGCGTCATTGCATTCTATGCCAATGAATATCAATTAAAAACCCTAGAGTCAATAATGACAAGAAAACCTGAATTAGTGTTTCATGTGCAAGGCCATAGGCTTTCTCATCCCCAATACAATCAGTTACTGCAACTTAAGAAAAATGAGAAATCTCTCCCAGGTACAAAATTTCAAAAACAAATGAAGTTGCAAACCTGACCATATTAAAAAGGCAGCTGAAACACTGGCTAAACTGGATATCCGGACAATACACAATGAAATGACTAAATTGTACAATTACTTGCCTGAAAATAAAGAACATAAATGCTAAGTGCTACTAACAATGCAGTAATCAACTCAGTCTTTGGAAAGTGGCAGCATAAATAGAAAGCAGCATGGTATCACAGTTTCATGGTTGTTCCTCAGATGAGTGAGGAGCTAAGGAACAGAGCCTCTACAGAAAAGTGTCCAAAATACCAAAGTCATCACAGCTTTACTTGTAGGGCAGGGGAAAGGTAAACAACTCATGACTCAATGACAAAACTTCTCAAAAACAGTATAGTTGTGTACACTTAGCATAAATGTTGATGTTAGAGTGTATTCACTGTTGCAGTCCTGACTTGGGGGATTTCTTACCATATATGCCGTTGGCCAGGCCGACTACCAGAGTAAAATATCTCCCTCCTCCTTAGGCTGGCAGATGTCCTGACATCAGTACTCTTGGGTACACAGAGCCAGGAGACTCCATGACAGTTTTTTTTTTCTTGCCCCCTAGGTGGTTTCCCCCAGGATTAATAAGCAAGAGTCTAAGAAACTAGGCCAGGCAGGGGGGAACAGAGTCTTGAGAAAGACAGAAAGACTGCTTTAGTAGACAAAGGAGGAAGGAGGGAGGGAAAGAAGGCTGCAACACTGAATACACCAACATCTACATTTATGGTATGTATACACAACTGTACTATGTTCATAGTGTTTCACTGTTGCAGTCTGACTCATGGGACTATTCCCAAAGCGGAGATGAAGATGGACAGATTATGGAGAGGACAGAGGAGGTCTTACAGGATGGCACTGGAGAACCTTGCTCTAGACCTGGAAAAGACTGATGGCAGAGTTTAGCAAAGGTACACAGATGACCAGGTAGCAGTTTCCAAAATGTCTTTGGTAGGGACTCCCTTTAGCAAGGTAGCAGTGATCCTAGTAGAGAGAGTCCCGACAGCTTTAAGTGGCTTTTTACCATGATGACTTTAGCAAAAGGAAATACAGTGAGAGATCCACTTGGAAACAGTGTTTGGAAACTGGCTTCTCTTCACAGACTGTGGCAAAGGACACGGTGGGATTTTCTGAAAAATTTAGTTTTGTCAAGATAGTAGTAGAGCTGTCTAAAGAGTAGTCTTCCAAGTTAAAAAAAATTTTAGGTCAACAGAAGCTGCCAGTTCGGGGGGTAAGGTTATTTTTTTCAGAAAAAAAATAAAGGTCCCATGGAAGTGAGGGGTGCGCCTGGGAGGTCTGATGTTCACTCCCCTAATTGTTTCAGCAAGGGATGTGTGTGAAAAAAAGATGGAAAAATAGAGATAGGGGCTGAAATGGCAGGTGTGTGAATCTGATGGAAAAGGATAAACCTCTGTCAACCAGGGTAGCCAGGTAATTAAAATGGCAGCAATATTGGCTGAATTAGGATTGAGGCCTTGATGCTGGCACCAGATGGAAAATCCTGTCCACTTGGTAGAGTAGGATTTCCTCCTAGTACTAGGCCTTCTCTGGCCTCTGAGGATATCTTCAACTTGTTTGCTTATGGCATTGCTCAGATGTGGATGCTGGGAGATTATCCAGGCTGAGTGTCTGAGGAAGAGGAGGTGGAGGAGAATGCGAAAAGGAAAAGGTGGGTAGAAAGGAAGGAGAAAGCATCAGTCTTCCAGGCTGTGCGCAGTTTGTTCCTGGAAGAGAATCATTTTAGTTGAGCATTTTCTTTGGTGGCAAAGTAGTCTGTGGGGTTCCCCCATTTCCCGATGCAGATGCCATTCGTAAGCATCCCTCAAGTTCCTAAACAGGTGATCCGCTAGTGTTTTGAATACCTGGAAGGTATTGTGCTGAGGTGCAACCCCAGAAATAAGTCCCCAGATCTGCATAGCTAGTTGACAGAGGGTAAGAGCAAGTGCCTCCTTGTTTATGTACCACATGACTGTGGTGTCTTGAGTAGCAGGACCGCTGGTTTCCATTTTTTTGAAAGCTTCTGGGCTCTTTTGAACTGCTATCAGTTCTTTCTAGTTTGTGCTAGTTTCTGAACTGAATTTCCAATATGCCTTGGGATCGAAGGTATTGGAAAATTAGCCCCCAGGCGGTTTCTGGAGCATTTGTTTTTAAAGTTTTTGACCCTGAGGGACGAACATTAATGGGAGACCCAAGTTCAGGGCACAAGCTTGTGTTCACCATGCAAATTCCTCCATGAGACGAGACAAGGGATCAGCTGAATTTTGGTCACCAGGGATTTTGAGTGCCGGCAGCACAGATTACGGAGGTACCACTGGAGTTTCCTTATGTGTAGTCTGGCGAGAGGAATCATAAGGACACAAGATGCCATACAGCCTAATGCTCTGAGGAATTTCCTGGTTGAGAGGCATTGTCACTACATGTCAAGGCCTTCTAAAGGGAAGAATCCAGAAAAGCCTCCAGGAAAACTATCCCAGTGGAGGGGTCTGTTAGATTTGTGTAGATTTATGGTGAAACCCAAGGAGGTGGAGGTTCAGACTAAGGGCCAGATCCCGAGGAGTTTTGACAGACTGGCTTGAATAAGGCAGTTGTCCAAAGGATAAATATGGACGCTCCTTGTTTTGCAGATCAATACAGGAATGTGCAAGTAAGCATCATTTAGATCCAGGGTGACCATTAAGGCCTGAGGCGCTATCATGGGTAGAAGTTTTTGAAGAGTCAACAATTTTGAATTTTGGTACCAGCAGGGACTGATTGAGGGTGGACAGGTCTAGAATGGGACATAAAGAGCCTTCCTTTCTGGGAAAAGGACATAGCCTGGAGTGCAACCCCTTTCTTTTTGGTGTTCCAGGACTGATTCCACTGAGCCCTGTGAGCACAGATTAAGAATTTAAGAAAAGGCCTCTGCTCTTTGATTTTGTGGAATATCTGGAAAACCTGAATATCTTAATGGCTTTGAAAGTGAGCCTGTAACTATTTGAGATAATATTCAGAATCCACTTGTCTGAAGTGATGAGGGACCAAGTGTGAGAGGAACCTAGGAGACTGAACTTGGAGCAACTCTAAAATTCTGCATAGTTTTTGCTTCATCTTCCATCTTTTTGAGCACAGCCTTAGCTTTGGTTCCAAAGCAGAGGTCCTTGTCCAGGGCTGCACCCAGAAGGTTGGACTTCAGGAGCAGACCTTCCCAAACCATGTTAAGCCAAGCATGCCTTCCAATGACAGAAGGAGAGACGGCATCTCGGCTGGAAGCCTCCACACCATCATAACTGCAGTGTAATGCATGTCTAGCCACCTGGGAGTTACAATGGCAAAAGTCCAACAGTTGCTTGGAAAAGCTTTCCCCCCCAGGAAGACTGCCTCATTCGATCTAAAATAGTTTGTTGATATTTGATCAGATAAACTGGCAGTTTAAGGGCCCTCATTGCTAGGGTAGTGAAGTGTAAACTTGACCAAATCAAGGGCCCTGCTTTGTCAGCAGATAAAAGGGTTCTTAGAAGAGCTGACACTTGCTCCCTTGGGACCTGCAGTGACAACCTCCGGGTCAGCAGATGGGTTTTTGAAGAGGTATTTAGGAGTCCAGCACCCTGTAGAAACTGTCGTTTCAAGGGACTGGAGGAAGAAAATATGGATTCAGGGAAGAATCCATAAAAACATCCTCCAACCTCCAACACAGGAGAAATAGTCAAAAGGTTTGTCTTCTGGCAAGTCAAGAAACTTCCTAACCCTCTAGACTGTGGGTATCCCTGGGCTTCCCCACTGGAAATGTTCCCTTATGGAATGGAGAATTTCTCCACAAAAGTGATGTATTCAGAGGTGAAGCTGAAGCCAGAGGCTCTTCAGAATTTGAATCTTCAAAAAGCAGTAAGAAAGGGTCCCTCAAAAAAGTACAGTTGTGTACACCTACCATAAATGTAGATGTTAGAGTGTTTTCACTGTTGCAGTCATGACTGTAGGGTTCTCCCCTGCCGGCAGGCAGCCCCAGGTCGGCCAGAATCTCAAAGTCTGGGTCCGGCGTCGGCTGTTCAACCATGCTCCCTGACGTCAGAGCGCCAGGAGTACAAAGCTGACAGCAGATGCCATCTTCTCCAGTTTTTCTTGCCCCAGATGTCAGGAGTCCCAAAATGAAAAAGGTCCCATATCCTTTGCAAATACACCTCAGAAGAATGGTGAAAAAAGGAAATACACAAAAGTAAAAATAAGAGGGGACAGGAGGGAGGGAAACCCAGACTGCAACAGTGAAGACATTCGAACATCTACATTTATGGTAGGTGCACACAACTGTACTATGTTCATCGTGTTTCACTGTTGCAGTCATGACTGTAGGGTAGAATCCCAAAGCTGAAAGAAAGGGAGGTGGTCATAAAGAGGAAGGGGCGGCTAAAAGGCCTTGCAAGACTGCAGAGGCAAAGCCTGCCCTAGACTTAGAGTAGAGAGGTAGATTGTAGTGCTTAGAAAATGTATGCACTGAACTCCAAGTTGCAGCTTCCAAAATATCCTTAGTAGGAACTCCCCTGATGAAGGCCGCAGAAGTGGCAGCAGCTCTGGTGGAATGAGTCTGTATACTCCCTGGGATTTGCTTTCCATGGTGAGAATAACAAAATCTGATTCCATGAGCAATCCATTTAGAAATGGTCCGTTTTGAAATGGCTTTACCTTGGGAACTGGAAGCATAAGAAACAAACAATTGTTCTGATTTTCTGATGTCCTTAGTTCTGTTCAGGTAAAAACGTAGCTGTCTGTGTACATCCAAGGAATGTAAGATCCTTTCCCCTTTATTTTGAGGAGTGGGGAAAAAGGTTGGCAAGTGTATAGTTTGATTTAAGGCCACTTTGGAAACCACCTTAGGCATGAAGGTAGGATTAGTCCTCAAAGATACTCTGTCTTGATGAAAAATAATATAAGGTTCCACAGCCATTAGAGCTTGTAACTCTGAAACCCTCCTGGCAGAGGTTAGGGCCAACAGGATGGCTGTCTTCCAAGATAAAAACTTGGAGTCAGAAGAAGCAGCAGGTTCAAAATAAGGCAAGGTTAGTTTTTCCAAAACATAGTTGAAATCCCAAGCAGGAATAGGAGGAGATCTAGGAGGTCTTAAGTTCTTAGCTCCTCTGAGAAACTGTCGCATGAGCTGGTGGGAAAAGATGGGAGGGTCTGTATTATGAGCAGAAATAGCAGAGGCATGTATTTTAATGGAAGAAAAAGACAGACCCTTATGTAAGAGATCTGTCAAGTAAAGTAAAATTAAAGTAATGTTGGGAAGAAGAGGATCAGAATCCTGAGCCTGCATCCAGGAACAAAATTTTCCTGCATAAGATTTTCTAGTGCTAGGACGTCCGGCTTCTAAAATGACATCCATAACCTGCTTGGGCAGTAAAGAAGAAATCAAAGGCCCTGGATTAACCAGGCCGCCAGGCTGAGAGTTCTGACATGAGTGTAGAACCTGACCCTGATGTTGAGACAGAAGGTTCGGAGACCGAGGTAAAACCCAAGGGGGCTCCAGGCATAGGTTTTTTTTTTTTTTTTAGAGTTGGATACCAAAACTGCCAAGGCCAATTTGGAGCCAGCAAGATGATCATCTTGGGCTTGTCCTGTTTTATCTTCAACAAAACCTGTGGAAGGAGAGGGAGAGGTGGAAAGGCATATCCAGAGAGGTTCCTCCAACTGAATGACAGGGCGTCCACTCTCCAAGCTTCTGTATGGAAAATCCTGGTGCAAAAAGTCTGTGGCTCATGATTGAGATGGGATGCAAAGTTCTGTGAGGACATCCCCAGGCTGCTGTTATCATCTTGAATATTTTGGTGTCCAGCATCCACTCGCGTGGATTCGAAAGATGTCTGCTCAGACTGTCTGCCAGGAAGTTTTGTTTCCCTGGTAGAAACAAAGCCTGAAGATCCAGATTGCAAGATAGAGCTGTGTTCCATAGATCCATGGCTAGTCTGCAAAGGGGGTAGGAATGAGACCCCCCCTTGCTTGTTTATGTACCACATAACTGTGGTGGTCTGTCCGTATTAACAGTTGTCCTGGTTGAAAAAGATTCCTGAAGGCCAATAGAGCTTTCTGGACGGCTAACATTTCCTTTAAATTGATATGCAGGTGCTTCTGATCCTTTGTCCAAAGGCCCTACAAACAATTGCCCTGAAAAAGGGCTCCCCAAGCATAATCAGAGGCGTCCGTGGTTAGAATCTGAGAGGCAGGAGGCAGACGGAAGGGCTTCCATTTGTTTAGAGCACATGCCCTGGACCACCAAAGAAATTCCTTTTGAAGGCAAGGAAGAACGGAGATCAGTATGTCTAAACTGTGGCAATGCTGAGACCATACACTTTTTAGGTACCACTGTATTTTCCTCATGTGTAGTCTTGCATATGGTACTAGAAGGATGCAGGAGGCCATGTAACCCAAAGCCTGCAGGAATTTCCTTGCAGATAGAGGAGTTAAAGTTGCCAAAGTTCTGAAAGTTGAAGCCAGCTGTAACTGTTTTTCGGATGTCAGAAATGCCATCTGGGTTGTAGTGTTTAGAAGTGCACCCAGAAAAGTTATCTGTTGGGATGGTGTCAAATTTGACTTTTTTATGTTTACAGAGAATCCCAGGAACTTGAGGAGGTTCTGTACAAATTCTAGATGCTGGAGTAAGACATCCTTGCTGTCTGCCTGAATTAGACAATCGTCCAGATAAGGGTAAATTTGAATTCCCTTGAGTCTGCAGTAAGCTACTACTGGAGCCAGGCATTTGGTGAAGACCCTGGGCGCAGTAGATAATCCAAAGGGCAGCGCAGAGAATTGAAAGTGCCTCGATCCGGCTTTGAACCTGAGGTATTTTCTGCGATCCTGCCTGATGGGAATGTGTAAATATGCCTCCTTTAAATCCAAAGTTACCATCCATGCATTTTTGGACAGCATTGGAAGTAGCTGCTGTAGAGTAAGCATCTTGAATTTTGGAATCTCTAGAAAGGTGTTCAAGACAGACAGATCCAGAATGGGTCTCCATGAGTTTTGCTTCCTTGGGACTAGAAAGAGCCTTGAATAAAACCCTTTTCCCATCTCTGAAAGAGGAACCAGTTCTATGGCATTCATAGCCAAAAGAGCTTCCATCTGGTTTAAGGCCTCCGTCCATTGATGTTTTGGAAGGTCTGGCCATCCGCTTGGCCTTGGCAAGGTATGAAAATGGAATTTGTAACCTCTTAAAACCACATCCAAAACCCATTTGTCTTGGGTTATTTGAGTCCAATTTTGATAAAAAAGAGAGAGTTTTCCTCTGAGGGGGCTTCCAGGGAAGAAGTTCCTGTAGCCCCACAGAGGGAGTCATTGAGTTTGTTTCCTTTGAGATTGTGACCTGTCCTCTCCTCCCCTAGGGGTGGAAGCAGTCCACTGTCTTGGTCTATAAGCAGCTTGTGATTGTGGCCTCCCTCTGGAACGTCTATATCTACCCCTCTGAGGCCTGTCTGAAGTGGGAAAGGACCAATTTTTTGAAGGCCAATTCCTGCTAAATCTAGGAGGCTGTACTTGTAAGAAATCTTTAACTGTTTGCATTGATTTCGCCTTATCCTCCATCTTTTTAATCACCTCTTCAACTTTCGATCCAAACAAAACATTAGGCTGAACAGGAGCATCCAATAAGTTTGCCTTTACCTGTTCAGGTAAATTGTTCCTTTAGCCATGCATGCCTTCTAATGACTGTGCCAGAGGCCGCAGCCCTACAAGAAGCCTCCAAGGCACCAAATCCACAGTGTAAACCATGCTTCCCAACCTGTTCAGTGGCATGCAATAAGCCATGTAATTCCTTATCCTCTGCACAGGCAGAAATGGAAGTAAGCTTTTGTTTTAAGACAGATAATAGAAATTGCTGGTATTTAAACATATGAAACTGACAGTTTAAAGCCCTAATGGACAAAGTAGCAGAAGTGTACACCTTTTTGCCCCATCTTTCCAAGGATCGAGAATCCTTTTCAGTAGGAGTAGGATTTTTGGCAGAAGCGGCCTTAGCTCCCTTAGGACCCTGAGAAATGGTTTCAGGGTCAGCAGAAGGGTTCTTGTATAAAAACTGATGGGAATCAGGAACCCTGTAATATCTATCAGGCTTCACAGGAGCAGGAGGAAGAGAGTCAGGGGTTAAGTCAGCCTCCAAAAAGGCATCATCCACAATATCCAAAACAGGAGGAATAGCCAGGGGTCTATGTTGGGGAAGAAGAAGAAATTCCCTCAGCCTTTTCTTAGATTCCGAATACTCCTGTCCTTCCCAGTGAAAATGTTCCCTCATTTCATGCAAAGTTTCCCCAAAAGAGAAATCCTCAGGGGGAGAAGCTGAAGGAATGGATTCTTCAGCATCAGAATCCTCATAAGGAAGGTAAGAATATTCCTGATCAGAAGAAGAAACTGAGGAAACAGAAGCCTGATCAGAGGAATCATAAGAAACATCCTGCCTTGGCCTTTTGTCTTTAGGGGGATGAGAACCCCTAGTCATAGTAAGTAAATTCTCCGCCATCTTCAGTAACTGTTTCTGTGACTTGGGAGCCGGTTCAGAAGAAGCCTGTGTAGAAGTCTTTGATTTTGAAGGAGTCTTTGCCTTTGGCTTTGCCTTTATTAGAAGCTGAGTAGGCCTGAAAACCCCTTCGGAAGCCGGTACCTGCACAGCGGCTCCGGACCCATCCAAAGGAGCATTGTCCGAAGGTCCTGCAACAGAAATATTTAAAGGCCTGGTTGGCTCCTCATGAGAGTCCGTTTCGGCCGTCTGTTCTGAAATGGCGGCGACAGGGCTGCAAAGCACCTCACTGACGACGGCCGAACCTGAAGCTGGCTCGCTTGCGCTGTCATCAGATTTGGACCTCGGAGGCCTGTCTTTATCCTTGCGACATTTATGAACTCCGGTAGCCGGGACCGTATCAGACGACATTTTGTAGTTAAAGCGCCTACCGAAGTAATGAAATGCAAAATCGTACCTTCGCTTAATTGTACGTTGATTGAATCTAGCACAAAACCGACAACTAGCTACGTCGTGGTCAGGGCCCAAGCAAGGAATACAGTAAGAATGAAAATCCTTATGAGGTATTTGCTTCCCACATGAAATACAATTATTAACTTTTTCTGACATCGGAGTGGAGCAAGAAAAAAGTTTCCCCAACGGGGTACTTAGCTTTGAGTGGAGAAGAAAGTCTTTGGACCGAAGTATATCAGTAAAATTAGTCAGGAGTCCGCCGACCGGCAAATGCGAACTATCACCGCACGGCAAGAAAGACTGGAGAAGATGGTGTCAGCTTTGTACTCCTGGCGCTCTGACGTCAGGGAGCATGGTTGAACAGCCGACGCTGGACCCAGACTTTGGGATTCTGGCCGACCTGGGGCTGCCTGCCGGCAGGGGAGAACCCTACAGTCATGACTGCAACAGTGAAACACGATGAACATCAAGATTCCTCTAGGTCTGAGGCCTCATCAGAATCAGGAGGTTCAGGGGTACGATCCCTTTTCCCTGGTGAGGACTCCAAAGGGGGTTACCTAGCTAGGACTATAGAAATAACATCTTCAGCTAACCTCACCAGCTCTTGCTGATATCCCTGTGCATGGGAGCTGGTAGGCCTAGACATGGAGCCTGAGATGGAACCTTCTTAGGAGGTAGCTCTGCCCTTGGGCTTAGGTAGGTCAGCAATCCTGATGCCACTCTAAGAATAAACCAAAGCAGGCTGATGCCGCCAAGGGACATCACTGGTAAAAGATTGCTCATCATAAGCAAAGTCTGCTGAGCAACCCCAGACCTAACAAAACTTATCAAGGCCTGTGTAGAAGTTGAGGGACCCAATGGCATGTCTGACTCTGGACTGGTCTCAAGAGGCCTGCACCACCACCTCACTTTTAGAAGGTATCTGTTAAAGCACCTCACCTTCCTCAGCAACAGGATCTGTTAAAGCACCTCACCTTCCTCAGCAACAAGCCTTGGGGGGGGGGGGGTAGCAGAACCATCATCTGGGGCCCCTAAGCTTGGGTCTTTTTCCTTATTCTTCTTATGCTAAGGAAGCTCAGTCTCAGGACGACCAGTGGAGAAGATGGGAGACTAAAACGCCTAGCTAAGATCTCATCCTTATGCCTGACAGTCCTAGGAGATGAAACAGGCACTGAAATGATTAGGAACTGCATGGTCAGGGCCTAGACAGGGGACAGTGAATAGAAGCAAGTCTGTGTGGGATTTACTTACCACAGTGGAGACAACTGTTAACCTTATCGGACATGGGTTAAAGCAAGAACAAAAAACAGAAGAGAGTTCTCCAATGGGTACGTAGCTTTCTGATGACCTTTCGAATGACGCACTGAAATGCTACTACAGGCTCTGATGGCAAGAAAAGACAGATCATGTCATTGGCTGGATCCCTAGATACCCAAGCATACTGATTTTGTATAGGATGTTTGCCAGCCTAAGGACGGAGGGAGATTTTTACTCTGGTAGTCGGGCTGGCCAAGGGCTTATATGGCAGGAAATCAGACAACTCAGGACTGTAACAGTCAAATATGAAAAACATCTGCCATTATAACAGGGGCTTATATCAGAGTAACAAATTTTTCTAGGATATTAATTATGCTGCTGAGATGTCTTGATGCACAGTATCAAAACCTAATGAACACAGGCAGCCCTCTGGCATACAAGAATGAAACCATGCTATAACCAAAGTAACTTGTGTTTAGTGACATAGGTGCTAGTGGGGTTGTGTAGATTAGAAGGATGGAATTTAACAGTTTCACTAGCTCACCCTAAAAGCTTCCTATACAGGAACAAGATAAGGATTCAGTGGGGACTTGCATGGGAACAGTACACTGGCCTGCTCTCCAACAGCCAACTCTCAATCTCTAGGGGGAAAGATGGGCTGAGCATACCCCTGGAAGGGAACTAATGGGCCAAAAAGACCTTGTCCAGTTTGCAGAGGTCTGGCTGTCACTTCTGGAAAGAAGAATGAGACTATGGTGCATAAGGTACGAAATCCACTTAAGATCCCATGAAGGCAATAAGTCATTTTGAGATTTTGTATATATATTACATAAAATAGTGTGGACAGAGACACAAGGCTGGCAGATATATACACACAGTGGAAATAAGTGTACACACCCCTGTTAAAATGCCAGTTTGAGATATACAAAAGTGAGACCACACCCCCTGTTAAAATGCCAGATTTTTGCAATGTAAAAAAGTGAGACCACAATAAATTTCAAAACTTTTTCCACCTTTAATGTGACCTATAACCTGTACAATTCAACTGAAAAACAAATCTGTTAAGGGAAAAAAATATAAATAAAAAACTCACAATAAGTTGATTGCACAAGTGAGCGCACCCTTAAACTAATACTTTGTCGAAGCACCTTTTGATCACACACAAGAGAAGGGGAGGTGGTGGATGCAGCAGAAAAGTACAGTTTTGTACCTACCATAAATGTAGATGTTAGAGTGGTTATGCTGCTGCAGTCACACTTGGGTTATCCTGCCGTCAGGCAGTCCCCGCAGTCGGCCTGAATTCCAAAGCCTTGGTCCGGCGTCGGTTGTCGTCGCTTCTTCCCTGACGTCAGTGTGGCAGGGGTATGAAAGAGGCAGCAGACGCCATTTTCTTCAGTTTTTCTTGCCCCAGATGTCAGGTGCCCCAACTAAGAAGGCAAAATAAGAAACTTGCAAAACATACCTTAGTGCAAAACAATGGTACTAGTTGTAAGCAAATACACCATATAGACATGCATCCCAAAGGTTGAAGTACATGGAGGTGTAAGAAAAGCCTCGTTAGGTAGAGGGGATGGTGGGAGGGTAAACCTGGACTGCAGCAGCATAACCACTCGAACATCTACATTTATGATAGGTACAAAACTGTACTATGTTCATCGTGCTATGCTGCTGCAGTCATCACACTTGGGTAGTCCCAAAGCTATGGTTGAGTGGTAGGAGCTAAACTGGGTTAGGTGCAGCTAAGATACCCTGCAGAACTGCAGTGGCAAACCCAGCTCTGGTTTTTGAGTATAAAGGAAGGTGGTAATGCTTGGTAAAGGTGTGCACTGAACTCCAGGTAGCTGCCTCCAGAATGTCCTTGGTTGGGACTCCTTGGAGGAAGGCTGCTGAGGTTGCTGTAGCCCTGGTAGAGTGAGACCTAATACTAGCAGGCACTGGCTTCCCGTGGTGTGAGTAGCAAAAGCGGATGCAATTTGCTATCCATTTGGAGATGGTCTGTTTTGAAATAGCCTTTCCTTCTGAATCTAGTGCATATACCAGGAGTTGGTCAGACTTTCTGTAGGCCTTTGTCTTGTCCAAATAGTAACGTAACTGTCTGTGAATGTCCAAAGAGTGAAGGAGTCTTTCTCCTTTATTCTGTGGGTTTGGATAAAAGGTGGGCAAGTGTATGGTCTGATTGAGAGCCACACTGGATACTACCTTTGGCATGAAGGAAAAGTTGGTGCATGGAGATACTCTGTCCTGATGAAAAATGATGAAAGGTTGCACTGCCATAAGTGCTGGCAGTTCTGAGACTCTGCGTGCTGAGGTGATGCAGCAGGGCTGTTTTCCATGACAAGTATTGAAGCTCTGCTGAAAAGGCTGGTTTGAAGGGAGGAAGTGTTAACTTTTCCAGAACTAAAATTAGATCCCAAGTTGGAGTTGGTGGTTTTCTGGGGGGTCTTATATTCTTCGCCCCTCTGAGAAACTGCCTTAGCAAAGGATGAGAGAAAATGGGATGAACCGTATCATATTGGGCTGAAATGGCTGAAGCATGGATCTTTATGGATTAGGTTCATAGGTTTATACTAGGCTATCTGCCCTAAGGCATTTATAAGCCTAGCCCAAAGTTTTGGCTTCCACCCTTATGTTAAAAAATACTGTGCCCATTAGTTTGTTGTGCCTCTGTCCAGCAGTGACAGAGATGATTCCCGGGGTAAACCTACGATCTCCCATCTACCAGTCAAGATTTCCTCTTGAACAGAGCCATCGAGTTGCTCTGCCTCACATGGACTGGGATTTTATTCAACAGCATAGGGAGTCTCTGGGTGACAAATATCCCTCCAGCATGTCCTATTTATATCCATGCTAAGGTTTAAGTCGCTTGCTCTAATGGATCTGGTAGATTTGGATTTTTTGAGGTGGAGCATGTCCATTAATTCCGGGTTGGACATGGCCTTGTATGTCAGGCACAGGTCACCTCTGAGCATGCGGTATGCGACTGAATAGAGCTGGAGTTTCTTCAGTATGGCAGCATATGACAGATTTGAGTCCCTTTATCCTTTTGGTGAGGAACTTTTGGGGGCTCTCCAATTGCTGCAGGTGTCGGGTGAGATGCATCCCGAATGGGGCATTGTACTCGATCATTGGTTTGATAAGTGAAGAGTACAGGGGAACAATGACCTCACTTGATCTGGATGTGAATCCTTCATGATCAGGTGGGCAATGTAGAAAGGTCTTTCTAACCACTTTAGCAATGTGAGTGTCAAAGAAAGGCCACTGTCAACCTGGGTCCCCAGGTCCCTGATGACCTCTTCTGTGCTTAATGTATTTGCCACCTATGGTAGCTTGGGGTTACCTTGTTTTTCCCAAAGGGTATGACTATACATTTTGGCATTTAACTTCAGGCCATGGCTCTGGCACCAGATATCAGTTTCCGTGAGAACCCTCTGAAGGATATCGCGTTCCCAACACTCTTGCCAGCATGGGAAGAAGTTGCTGTAGGGTCAGTCCATCCTTTGAGATTTCTGGGACAATGATGTTACCAGCCAACACTCCTTGCCCAGCATGGGAAGAAGTTGCTGTAGGGTCAGCATTTTGAATTTCGGGACAATGATGTATGTATTTAAGGTGGACAGGTGAGAATAGGTCTCCAACTTTTTCCTTTCTTGGAACTAGGAATAGTCTGGAGTAAAATCCTTTGCCTTGTTCTGTTATTGGCACTCTTTCCACTGCTCTCATCTTTGCTAATTGCATTATCTGCTGTAGAGCTTCTGTTTTTGATTTGGAGGCAGGTTTGGCATTCCTCTTTGACTGGTAAAGTGTGAAAGTGGAACCGGTAACCTTGGTCTATGGTTTGCAAAATCCACTTGTCTTTGTGATGTAGTGCCAGTTTTTGAAAATAAGGTTAATTTTCCGCCTAATGGAGCTGCTATTTGTTCCTGGTAGGCGGATGTAGAGTTAAGTCACTGTGATTGTGCTGTTGTAGTGGTAGTGGCAGAGTCTGTGCCTCTGTTATTACCTTGCCACTGTCGTCCTCTGTAGGCACCTCCTCGGATTGGTTTCTGCCTCTGGAACGTCTATTCCTGCCCCTTTGGGATCTTGTGGAGTCAGGAAAGGACCACCTTTGGCAGGCCAGTTCCTGCTAAACCTTGGGGCTGAACCTGCAAGAAATCTTTAACCGCTTGAACAGATTTTGCCTTTTCTTCCATTTTCATTACCTGCTGGGCAGGTGTACCAAACAAACTGGTCTTATCCATAGGAGCATCTAATAACTTAGCTTTAACATGATCCGGTAAGACTTGTTCCTTCAGCCATGCATGCCTTCTTATCACTGTGCCAGTCATGGCTGATCTAAATGAAGCCTCCAGTGCATCATAGCCACATTTTAAGGAATGGTTACTAACCTGTTGTATGTTATTTACCATTTCTAATACATATTTCTTATCTATAGAGTCATCAGAGGATAGTTTTTTAGTTAACTGATCAAGCATAAACTCTTGGTATTGTATCATGTGAAACTGACAGTTTAAGGCTCTAGCTGAGAGAGTAGCTGAGGTATAAACTTTTTTGCCCCATCTGTCTAAAGACCTGGCTTCCCTTTCCGAAGGAATAGGGTTTTTTTTGCTGTGGTCGAGGCTACTGCCTTAGGCCCCTTGGGATATAGTTTCGGGTCTGCAAGTGGGGCCTTGTAAAGGTGATGATGCGTGTCTGGTACCCTGTAAAATCTGTCTGGTTTGGCAGGGGCTGGAGGTAAGGAATCTGGTGCAGAGCAGACATCATTAAAGGCATCGTCCACAACAGAGAGGACAGGAGGTATAGCTAAGGGCCTGTGTTGTGGAAGGTGCAGAAAAATCCTAAGTCTTTTTCTGGAATCTGAGAAATCCTGTTGCTGCCATTGGAATTGTTCTCGCATGGCATGTAAGGTTTCCCCAAAGGAGAATTCTTCTGGTGGAGAAGCAGCTGGAATGGATTCTTCAGCATCTGAGTCTTCATAATTGGAGAAAGGAGCCTCTGGCTGGTCAGTAATATCCGAGTCATCCGCAGAATCAGAGGACACAGGCTCGGGGGGCTCTGCACTAGGTCTCTTCTCTGGGGGCTGAGAGGCCCTGTCTGGGTGAGATTGAGATCCCCTGATTAAGGATATTAAATCTTCTGCCAGAGTAAGCATTTGTGAACTAGAAGTAGGCCTGGTTGGGGGGGGTTTAACAGGCACTGATTTAGTAGACTTGGCTGCTTTAGCCCTGGCAAAGGCCTTAATGGACATGGCTGCAGGAGGCCTAGCAGCACCACGTGCTGGGGTAGAGACATCCAAAGGGATGGTGTCTGATAATTCACTAGAAGCCACTGTAGTAGGTAAAATTTCAGAGGCCGATACAAGTAAGGTAGCAGGAACCTCAGAAGTAGTCAAAGATTCAGCTGTGCTTTGATCAGTTTTCTCGGTTTCGGCCGAAACCGAGACACTCATGTTTGCTTCGCCATGTTTCCGGCCGAAACCGTGGACCGCGAGTGTCGGTCTTTTTCTTTGCGTTTAACAATTTGGGTAGTCGGAGGATCCGACGGCATAATGTACGCAAATTCTGAACCGAAAAACTGTTCAGCAACTCCGACCGACGCCTAAGCGTTGTCGGTTGAAGGAAGCACAGGCCGAACAGGCTGCTACGTGGTCTGGGCCTAAACAAGGCAAACAGTAAGAGTGGAAATCTTTATGAGGTATTTGTTTCCCACAAGTTAAACAGTTATTGACTTTTTCTGACATCGGCTGAGGCAAGAAAGAGTCCCCAATGGGGTACTTAGCTTTAGAAGTCTTCGAGTATTCGTAGTAGAAATCTCTGGATCCGACCGACCGGCACTTGCGAACAGCTTCTGCTTCAGCCACGCGGCAAGAAAGACTGAAGAAAATGGCGTCGGCTGATGCCTTTATACCCGGAGACCAGCAGAGATGACGTCGGGTGAAGTGCGACATCAGCCGAAGCCGGACCCGGACTTTGGAATCCGGCCGACTGCAGGGCTGCCTGACGACAGGACAACCCAGTTGTTATGACTGCAGATGCATCCATGAAGGACATCAGGCACTGAAATGATTAGGAACTGCATGGTCAGGGCCTAGACAGGGGACAGTGAATAGAAGCAAGTCTGTGTGGGATTTACTTACCACAGTGGAGACAACTGTTAACCTTATCGGACACGGGTTAAAGCAAGAACAAAAAACAGAAGAGAGTTCTCAATGTAATAGCTTTCTGATGACCTTTCGAATGACGCACTGAAATGCTACTACAGGCTCTGATGGCAAGAAAAGACAGATCATGTCATTGGCTGGATCCCTAGATACCCAAGCATACTGATTTTGTATAGGATGTTTGCCAGCCTAAGACGGGGAGATTTTACTCTGGTAGTCGGGCTGGCCAAGGCTTATATGGCAGGAAATCAGACAACTCAGGACTGTAACAGTCAAATATGAAAAACATCTGCCATTATAACAGGGGCTTATATCAGAGTAACAAATTTTTCTAGGATATTAATTATGCTGCTGAGATGTCTTGATGCACAGTATCAAAACCTAATGAACACAGGCAGCCCTCTGGCATACAAGAATGAAACCATGCTATAACCAAAGTAACTTGTGTTTAGTGACATAGGTGCTAGTGGGGTTGTGTAGATTAGAAGGATGGAATTTAACAGTTTCACTAGCTCACCCTAAAAGCTTCCTATGCAGGAACAAGATAAGGATTCAGTGGGGTCCTACATGGGAACAGTACACTGGCCTGCTCTCCAACAGCCAACTCTCAATCTCTAGGGGGAAAGATGGGCTGAGCATACCCCTGGAAGGGAACTAATGGGCCAAAAAGACCTTGTCCAGTTTGCAGAGGTCTGGCTGTCACTTCTGGAAAGAATGAGACTATGGTGCATAAGGTACGAAATCCACTTAAGATCCCATGAAGGCAATAAGTCATTTTGAGATTTTGTATATATATTACATAAAATAGTGTGGACAGAGACACGAGGCTGGCAGATATATATATACACACAGTGGATACAAGTGTACACACCCCTGTTAAAATGCCAGTTTTTTGAGATATACAAAAGTGAGACCACACCCCCTGTTAAAATGTCAGGTTTTTGCAATGTAAAAAAAAAGTGAGACCACAATAAATTTCAAAACTTTTTCCACCTTTAATGTGACCTACAACCTGTACAATTCAACTGAAAAACAAATCTGTTAAGGGAAAAAAATATAAATAAAAAACTCACAATAAGTTGATTGCACAAGTGAGCGCACCCTTAAACTAATACTTTGTCGAAGCACCTTTTGATCACACACAAGAGAAGGGGAGGAGGTGGATGCAGCAGAAAAGTACAGTTTTGTACCTACCATAAATGTAGATGTTAGAGTGGTTATGCTGCTGCAGTCACACTTGGGTTATCCTGCCATCAGGCAGTCCCCGCAGTCGGCCTGAATTCCAAAGCCTTGGTCTGGCGTCGGTTGTCGTCGCTTCTTCCCTGACGTCAGTGTGGCAGGGGTATGAAAGAGGCAGCAGACGCCATTTTCTTCAGTTTTTCTTGCCCCAGATGTCAGGTGCCCCAACTAAGAAGGCAAAATAAGAAACTTGCAAAACATACCTTAGTGCAAAACAATGGTACTAGTTGTAAGCAAATACACCATATAGACATGCATCCCAAAGGTTGAAGTACATGGAGGTGTAAGAAAAGCCTCGTTAGGTAGAGGGGATGGTGGGAGGGTAAACCTGGACTGCAGCAGCATAACCACTCGAACATCTACATTTATGGTAGGTACAAAACTGTACTATGTTCATCGTGCTATGCTGCTGCAGTCATCAGACTTGGGTAGTCCCAAAGCTATGGTTGAGTGGTAGGAGCTAAACTGGGTTAGGTGCAGCTAAGATACCCTGCAGAACTGCAGTGGCAAACCCAGCTCTGGTTTTTGAGTATAGAGGAAGGTGGTAATGCTTGCTGAAGGTGTGCACTGAACTCCAGGTGGCTGCCTCCAGAATGTCCTTGGTTGGGACTCCTTGGAGGAAGGCTGCTGAGGTTGCTGTAGCCCTGGTAGAGTGAGGCCTAATACTAGCAGGCACTGGCTTCCCGTGGTGTGAGTAGCAAAAGCGGATGCAATTTGCTATCCATTTGGAGATGGTCTGTTTTGAAATAGCCTTTCCTTCTGAACCTAGTGCATAGCCTTTCCTTCTGAACCTGGTGCATAGGATACCAGGAGTTGGTCAGACTTTCTGTAGGCCTTTGTCTTGTCCAAACAGTAACGTAACTGTCTGTGAATGTCCAAAGAGTAAAGGAGTCTTTCTCCTTTATTCTGTGGGTTTGGATAAAAGGTGGGCAAGTGCATGGTCTGATTGAGAGCCACACTGGATACTACCTTTGGCATGAAGGAAGGGTTGGTGCGTAGAGATACTCTGTCCTGATGGAAAATGATGAAAGGTTCCACTGCCATAAGTGCCGGCAGTTCTGAGACTCTGCGTGCTGAGGTGATGCAGCAGGGCTGTTTTCCATGACAAGTATTGAAGCTCTGCTGAAAAGGCTGGTTTGAAAGGAGGAAGTGTTAACTTTTCCAGAACAAAAATTAGATCCCAAGTTGGAGTTGGTGGTTTTCTGGGGGGTCTTATATTCTTTGCCCCTCAGAGAAACTGCCTTCGCAAAGGATGAGAGAAAATGGGATGAACCGTATCATATTGGGCTGAAATGGCTGAAGCATGGATCTTTATGGATGAGAAAGAAAGGCCTTTGTGTAGCATCTCAGTTAGATATTGGAGTATGTGCGGAATATTTGGGATGCCAGGATTTAGGCTTCTGGCCTGACTCCATACACAAAATCTTTTCCATTTGTCCGAGTAAGTTTTTCTGGTGCTGGGCCTCCTGGCCTCCAAAATCACATTCTGGACGTCCTTTGAGAGAAGTGTTTGATAATTTAAGGAATTTTCCATGCAGCTAGATTTAAGGTCTTTAGCTGACTGTGAAGGATCTGAGTTTTGTTGGGTTAACAGCAGAGGGAATTGAGGTAAGATCCATGGAGGGCTGTGAATCAAGTTTCGTAATAGTGGGTACCAGTGTTGACGTGGCCAATCTGGAGCAATGAGGATCATCTGTGGTCTCTCTGATCTGGCTTTCAGTAATACCTGGGTCAGTAGAGGCAGAGGTGGGAAGGCGTAGACTGAATGCTGTCCAACTGAATGATAGGGCATCCACTTTCCAGGCCAGGAGATAAGTCCTTGTGCAAAATTTTTGTAGCTGACAATTGTTGGTTGAGGCAAAGAGATCTATGTCTGGTGGTCCCCACCTTTGAGTTATTGAGAATACTTGTGGGTGTAGTCTCCACTCGTGAGGGTCTGTCAAATTTCTGCTTAATTTGTCTGCCAAAATGTTTTCTTTTCCTGGCAGGAATTGTGCTTGCAGTTGTACTTGGTAAGTTAATGCTGTGTTCCACAAGTCCATTGCCTGTCTGCATAGTGGGTAGGAGTGCATTCCTCCTTGTTTATGTACCACATTACTGTGGTGGTGTCCGCCCTTATCAGAAGTTGTCCTGGATGCAAGAGGTCCTTGAAGGCTGTTTGTGCATTTTTTACAGCTAGCATCTCCTTTTGACTGATGTGTAGTTGCGTTTGGTTTGCAGACCATTTGCCCTGTATGCATTGTCCTGCCATGTGTGCACCCCAGGCGTAGTCTGAGGAATCTGTTGTCAAGGTTTGGTGTGCTGGAGGTGAGACAAAATGAAGGCCCTTGTTTGCTTGGCATGCTTGAGCCCACCATAGAAATTCTTTTTGAAGGCAGGGAATGAGAGTTATACTTGCTTCGAGGCTGTGTCTGCTGGGACCATACACTTTTAGGTACCACTGTAGTTCTCATATGCAGCCTTGCATATGCAATTAGTTGAATGCAGGATGCCATGTACCCCAATGCCTGCAGGAATTTCCTTGCAGTGAGCTGGGTAGAATTTGCCATGTGTTTGAAGTACTGAGCCAGTTGTTTTTGCTTGTCTGGCGTGAGGCAAGCCATCTGGGCTGTTGTATTCAAGCTGGCACCCAGGAAAATTATTTCTTGTGAGGGTATTAGTTTTTACTTCTTTTTGTTTACTGTGTACCCTAGGCAACTTAGCATCTTTGTTACAAATGCCAGATGCTGTAGTAGGATGTTTTTGCTGTCTACTTGGATCAGGCAGTCGTCCAGATATGGATAAATTTCTATTCCTCGCTGTCTGCAGTATGCAATTACTGATGCCAGGCATTTCGTGAATACTCTGGGCGCAGTAGATAAGCCAAAGGGCAATGCAGAGAATTGATAATCCGTTGTGCCTGCCAGCCAAAAATCTGAGGTATCTTCTGCAATCGTGTCTGATATGGACATGCAGGTATGCCTCTTGGAGGTCCGTTACCAGCCAAGACTCCTTGCCCAGCATGGGAAGAAGCTGCTGTAGTGTCAGCATTAAATTTGGGAATGTCCAGGTACGTGTTTAGAATTGAAAGGTCCAAGATGGGTCTCCAGGCTTTGTCCTTTCTTGGTACTAGAAACAGTAGAGTAAAATCCTTGACCTTGCTCTTTTGCAGGTACCTTTTGAATTGCTTTCATGTTCATGAGAGCTGAAATTTGCTTTTGTGCCTCTGCCCATTGGTTTGTTGGCAGATTTGGCATGCCTCTCATCTGGGGTAAAGTGTGAAAATGAAATCTGTAGCCTCGGGTAATAATATCCAGAACCCATTTGTCCTTTGTTATGATGTGCCAGTTGTGTAGAAAGAGCCAGTTTTCCTCCTAGAGGTGCTGCCTGGGCAATTTTGCTTGGCAGGCGAAGAGGAAAGTCATGGAGTCTTTTCTCTGAAGGGTTGAGACCTGTCGCCTCCTCCTCTGAGTTGTTGCTTGCCGTTGTCTAGGCCTGAAGGCACCTTGTGCCTGGCCTCTGCCCCTAGGGCATCTGTACTTGCCCCTTTGGGGTCTGTCTGAAGCAGGAAAGGACCAGTTTTTTTGATGGTCAGTTTCTGCTGAAGCGAGGAGGTTGTACCTGTAAAAAATCTTTAACTGTTTGCATTGATTTTGCCGTTTCTTCCATCTTCTTTAAAACCTCCTCTGCTTTGACACCAAATAACGCATCCTTTTGCAGTGGAGCATCCAGTAACTTTGCTTTGACATGTTCTGGTAAGGTCTGCTCTTTTAGCCAAGCATGTCTACGTATTACAGACCCTGTGACTGCTGCTCTGCATGAGGCCTCCAAAGAATCAAAACCACACTGCAAGGAATGTTTTCCCACTTGTTCTGCTGCATGCAACAAATCTTGCATCCCTTTGAAATCTAGCTGATCTGTTTGAGGGATCATTTTCTGTTTTAACTGAGTAAGCAAGTACTGCTGGCATTTAATCATGTGGAATTGGCAGTTTAATGCCCTCATGGCCAAAGTGGCAGAGGTATACACTTTTTTCTCCCATCTTTCTAATGCCCTGGAATCTCTCTCTGCAGGTAGTGGATTCTTAGCAGTAGAGGCCTTAACCCCTTTGGGACCCTGGGAGATGGTTTCTGGTCTGCAGCAGGGCTTTTATATAAAAACTTGAGAGTCAGGGACTCGATAGTATCGGTCTGGTTTAGGTGGTGCTGGAGGTAAGGAATCTGGATTTAGACTGGATTCAGTGTAGACATCATCCAGAATGTCTAAAACAGGAGGAATGGCTGGGGTCTACGCTGAGGTAGAAGGAACTCACGGATTCTTTTCTTTGGAGTCAGAGTAATCTTGTCCTTCCCAGTGGAACTGCTCTCATGGTGTGCAGGGTTTCCCCAAAAGAGAAGTCTTCAGGGGGGGAAACAGAGGGAATAGACTCCTCAGCATCTGAGTCTTCATAGAGAGGGAAGGGGTAATCCTGTTCCTCAGAATCTGCTGAGGAAATGGATTCCTGGTCAGGAGGTGGTAAGTCTTCCTCCAGTCTAGGCCTTTTGTCAGGGGGGGGGGGGGGGGTTGGGAACCTCTGATAAGGGTAATCAGGTCCTCCGCCATTTTGAGCACCTGTTTTTTAGGCATAGGGGCCTGTGTGGGAGTCTGTGGACCCAGTTTTATAGCCTTTGGAAGGTTAGCGTATGACTTAACGGAGAGAGTAGTCTGTTTAAAGACGCCTTCTGAAACCGAAGGCCTGTCCATAGTCTCCGGATCGCCGCCAGTGCTGGCGTCCGCGAGTTGAGGAGGAACCGGCTCCAGTGGCCCAGTAGATTCTGACCGAGGCAGTCATATTTTCTAAATCTGTGGTACTCAGGGGCTGCGTAGGCGTCTCACTGAATACCGAAGATCCGGCAGCAGGCCTAACAGAGACCTCATTATCTGGTCTAGGCTGCCTGTCTTTGTCCTTGCGTTTTTTTAAACATAGCGGTTGTCGGAGGTTCCGACGACATAATGTAGTTGAATTTTCTGCCAAAATAATGTTGGGCGGTGTCAGCCCAACGCTTAATAGTGCGTTTATTGAACCTAGCACAAAACCGACAACCAGAAACGTTGTGGTCTGGGCCTAGGCAAGGAATACAATAAGAATGAAAATCCTTATGAGGTATTTGCTTCCCACAAGAAATACAATTATTAACTTTGTCTGACATCGGTCTGAGGCAAGAAAAGTTTCCCCAACGGGGTACTTAGCTTTATAGAAGACTTCGGCTAAAATTCTGTTCGGAAATCTCAGGAGCTGGCCGACCGGCACTTGCAAACTGCTTCTGCTTCGGGCACCGCGCACAAGAAAGACTGAAGAAAATGGCGTTGGCTGCCTCTTTCATACCCCTGCCGCACTGACATCAGGGAAGAAGCGACGACAACCGACGCCGGACCAAGGCTTTGGAATTCAGGCCGACTGCGGGACCGCCTGATGGCAGGATAACCCAAGTGTGATGACTGCAGCAGCACAGCACGATGAACATCCAAAGCTATTGAGTATTAGCTGGTTGCCTATCAGGCTCAGGAACAGTACACAGTAGGGGTAGGTTTGGCATAATGGCGAAGGTCTTTACCTCAGATGCAAGGTACAGGGTTTGAGCCTGACCTTTGGTTATTGGCTAGGCTTAAAACTGTTAGCCTAGTATTGCCTATGATCTCCTGTAAAAGGATAAGAAATCAAAAGTACAAAAATATTGTAAATAGTATTAATAGTCTGGCTTCTATAAACTAAATTGGGGAAAGTCAGTACTTTTAGCAGGTTCACAACTCGCTTCCAAAAGTGACAGCAGAATGCTAATTTACAGACTAACACCAACTGATGATTTTCAGAAGTAAAATATACTGGCCCTGATATAGCACAGAGTTTTTTCCAGTCTGTTTTAGGACTTCAGAATACCTGACATGCTTTTAACTCATTATCCATCATTTTTTCTGCCAGTGGAAAAAAATTTAAATATTTACATAAAACTACTACACATAAGTCCTACAAGAAAAACAAAGCATTACAAGCATTAAATCATGAAGTCATGGAAAATTAAAAAGATTTTTGGCACCTTAAACCTTCTTCCTCTGCACTGGAAACTGCAGAGCTCCTATAAAACCAATGACAGCTGAAGAAAAGGAACCTTATCTAAGCTTTCTTTCTTTACACACACACAAGGAACCAGACAGCTGGTCTAATGAGTGGTGCCCACTGAAAATAAGAGCAGTGCAACTACAATCCTTGAAACCGTGATAAAGTATGAACACTAGAAATATTCTTTAAGAATGCAATATCTTAGAATATTTACTCATCCATCCATCCCTTGTTGAGCAGGTTAGTCCCAATAAGTTAGGCACTTTTCAGGGGATACCTGGAGACTATTTGTATTACTAGAGGAAATTTGGCCAGGGCATTAGGGAACCTCCTGTACTTGGCAGGTGCCATGGGAACTTTTACATCCACTTGAGCTACCACCAACTCAAACAGATGGGACCTCTGCTTAACATCTCATCCAGAAGATGGCGCACACAGGAGTGCCACATCTCCTTTATGCTGCACAACAGTGTCAGTAATCAAGCTATCCAGTGTGGGAGTAGAACCCACAGCCTTCTGCACCACGAGTATATACTACCTGTAGCACCAACACTGTATTCCACCTGACTGAACAGTTTAAATTTTTTTTTTTTTAATTCCTTAAAACTGGAGTTGTGTTTTTGAATATTCAAGTCTTGCACTATAATACACTTGCAACAGGCAGCCCCCAAATCAAAATCACATATAACACCTTGGCTCAGTAACAGGAATAAAAACTGGTTTACGTAACTCTGTTTCAAAGTATCACTAAAGCAAAGGCTAGGATGTGCCAATTAGCTTTATTCAAAATTTGTTTGATTTCCAATTACATACCATATGAGTGAGTAACACTTTGGCAAATAAGTCTCCAGGTCACCTCAGAAGAGAGGTACAATTTCTAGTTCACTATCTATATAAAAGGATGAAAGAAATGAAAATGACCAAACTAAAGTAGTAGGAAGTTTTTCTGGGAACAAATTTAAAACAGATTCGTCAAATGCCCAAAAGAGCACCAGTGTACGTTGAACAAGCTTTTAGAAGAGTTCAGGATACTGCTCATCCTCTTTCTGGTTACGAGAAAGATCCTGCAGCTGGAAACCTAAAAATTCACAATAGAAAAACTAGGACTTCACATCCTCTGCTACTAAAACATTGCCATCACAAGCACCGGATCTTGGAGAGTCACCATATTAACTGGATATTTTTTCATTTCTCATAAAAAGCTATATACATTCTCTCAGAAGGCCTAACATGTCTTCAATGCGCTCTGACCATCCTAATTTCTCCCTCTGAACTCCTGATACAAATCGCATTACCACTGTGGTTTCTTCCTCTTATCCACCACATTCTAGTGCACCAATGACCTGCTTACAGTGCTCCCGACTGTACTCATTTCTCTCCCTGCACTACAAATACCATGCTGTCATCCCCTTCACTATGCACAAGTAACTAACCTGTCAAAATTCAAGTAAAAATAAAACCTGACCCCCCCCATACCCATTTTACTTAACATATCTACATTTTATCATACACTCTCCTAAACCATCCTTTGTTTTCCAACCACAGACTTTCCTCCTACATCTCAGTAATATATACACTGAAAAACCTGTACAAGTTCATGCTTTATTTGAACTTCCTGTTTATGACTGGTGCACTTCACTACATGACTCTGCTTTTTTATGCTACAAAAACTATTGGCTGCTAGGTCAAAGGTGCAAGTCTAAGGTATACTCATTAATGAACCAAGTTCGGGTCTCAATGCTCACAAATACAGAAAAAAATGGAAAATGCTACTCAGACATCCTGAAAAAGAAGCAGCTGCCTGCCAGTACTCCAAATGATCTATCAAGTAATTTCTGATGACTTAAGTTGGAAGCACTGTAAAGGGTTCCATGCATCATTTTCCCCAATACAGGTAGAAACAAAAGAAATCTATTAATCCCATTTAGTTGCACTCATTTGGAATCAGGTCTTCTATACTACTTCCTGCAGCCTTCATTCTTTGAAATGCCAAATGAAAATAAGTCTGCAATCACCATACAAGTGGATCTGGATGGGTCCCTTACAGTGGAACATGAATTTCACAAACACGGGGACTAGTGCTTCGTTGCTGCACTTGGGGCTACACATGCAATGCAGTGCCATACAACAGATCACCACTCACTGATGAGGATGTGCCCATCTCCAGGGTTTTCATTTTTGTCAAGGATGTGCTTTTCAGTGAATATTGGCTATTACAGTTAAGGGATGCAAGTCTGCAGTAGTGTTAACTTACATTGAGGCTAAGCAATCTTTTTCTGCGTTTTGTGTTTGCACCCCCCCCCCCACAAAAAAAAAATTCACTCAAAGTGGAAATTCCATTCCCTGGAAAGGACTCACTATAGCTGTAAAGCAATTCAAAGACATACTATACTCATTCCTTGTTCTTCCCAATTCAGCCCCAGTACATTCAATGTGATAAAGTACACAAAGCTATACTTTACCTTTCCAAAATCCGTAGTACAGGTATGTGTACTACAGCAAATGGAGGGATTGGCTCAATGGCAGAGGATGGCTGGAGAGTATAAATGTGTTGCAATATTTCTAGCCTGTTCTGCCTGCTATTTTGGCATCTTCCAGTAGTGTGACCTCCATTTGTCAGCTAATACAAATACTATGGGGAATCCCTATAGCAGTTCTCTACCAGCAAGCTGCAGTGTAAGTTAATGATTTAACCCTTCTAGGACTGTAAATTTCATTAGAATGCATTCAGGGAGTGCACGCTACTAGTAACCCCCACCAGAGATCTCTCTAAAGCCACCACTTTCTAGTTTGGAATCATTGTTTTACTCAGTCTTCTCCTCAGTACTATTTCTCCCACTCCATACTCACTCCTGGCATAAGGTTTCTATTTCTCTAAGAATTCCTAGTCTACAAAATTGTCAGCTGAATAGATACTTTTCACAGTGCCTGATAGTCTGACTGTTCCTTGTTGTGCAGTTATAGAACTTGGCTTTGCAGTTATTTCTGTTTTTGGAACTTGGCTTTGCAGTCATTTCTGTTTTTGGCCTCCCCTTTTGTACCTCACTCCTACTGCTGTCTTCTGAATTTGCTGAACTCTACTCAGTTATAAATCTCCTTTCCTTCTAGCTGCTCTTCTGCTAGACCTTTCTTTTTACCTTGTTCTGAGAATTTGAATTGGCTTATTCCTAACCCTACCTAAAAAGTAGCTTACCCCACCCTCTAATCTTTGAAATTTTACCATCAAAACAACTCCAAAATTGTATTGCCTGTAGCACACTAACTTTAAAAAGTGTAATGCAAAAGGACATAAATGCAGGAAAATGCAATGCAAGGCGAAACAATGAAGCCAGAGATAGAGATTCAAACCAAGTTTATTGTGCTATAACATTAATGTTGACACAATTTGTTGTCACAATACTTTTTCGTTTAAAGTTACTTCGTCAGATGTGGGCGTGCAATACGTTTAAACTGACTGTCTTTTTAGGGAGAAGACCTGAAAAAATCATCTAAAGGCTTCACTTCCTATAAATTGAACCTATAAGCTAACAAAATTAAATGCATAAAAAAGTGCCATAATACCTACCTAACTGCTCTAAGGCAGACTAGAAAATCTTGGGATTTGCAATAGCCCCACTCTGTTTGCACTTGCTACGTTTGGGCTCACTGCACTTCCCTCCCTGCCCCCAATTCCCAACCACCCCCACTACCTCTACATTTCTACCCAATTAGCCACTCCCTCCACGTACTGCAATTCCAGGTATAACAGTTTCTTATCTCTCAAAACCACCTCCCAAACAATGTTGCTCCACTTTTTACTAACCCCTCCAATTAGCCCCATGCTTCCTTACCTTATATGAAAATCTCTCTCAGTATAGGTCTTTGGAACTTGAAGTCTTATCACCCAAGTCCCACCTTCAACCATACTTATAGTACCAGGACATATAAAGCATCTTTCTCTCGCTTCCTACACATCAACTCTAGGAAAATTAGCACGACTCAAACTCTACCACAAACTTGTAGACAAATTCCTGAAGCGCATCTCAAAGCTTAGGCCTAGCCTATTACTTGGAGACATACACACCAACCCTGGCCCATCCACCTTAGACATATACTCCCCCTCTACCCGTAACCTTAGCTACAAATTTACAATTTTCCAGGCCATCTAACTCTCTCCTAACCTGTCATCTTAATATTAGAAGCATTAACAAGGTACATGAACTGCATGCGCTCCTTGCTGTTCACTCCTGAGACTCTCTGTCAAAGACTTGGTTAAAACCTACCACTACAGGCAATGAAGTACTACCTCCTGGGTATAACATACACAGGCTGGACCGTGCTTCCAGGAAGGGGGGTGGGGTAGCTATACTCTAAATCAGAGCTGAATGTAACCACAGATGTAGTACAACCACCTTAGATTAACAACCAAGAGATTCTAGCAACCAAACAGCAACTTAAAAGTAAAAGCATTTATATCATCTGTATGTATATTCCCCCAGGTAACAATATAACTACCCTTTAAGACACCTTACACTGGATATCTAGTCACTACCCCCAAGAAACCCTACTTCTCGGAGACTTCAATATAGACTGGGCCACCTGTTCAGAATCCCCAACCACCCATATTAACCTACACATCTACGCAAATCATTAACACCCCTATTAGGGTAGGTAAGCCCAACTAAAAAGAAAGCATACTTGACTGGGTACACACCAACAGTCACCCCATCTGCACACCTCTGGTACCCTCCAATAGTTTAAGCGATCACCATCTCACATATAATTAAGCACAAAGCTATCAATCCCCAACAGCCCTTACTAAGAAATGTTACAAAAACTCTCAGCCAAATTCCAACAGGAACTAAAATCATGAAATTGGTCTATTTTAAAACTCCTCCCCTTAGAGAAAGCAGTTGTGTACTTTAATATATTCCTTGAGATCCTTGACTTGCACGCATCTATTCGCTCAAAAAGAACAAAGGCAACAACTACACCATGGCTTTCAAGAGACTAGACTCAAAATTAGCCTTAGAAACAAAGCCTGGGCGTTACGGTGTTCAACTAAACACCACAAGACCACATTAAATACAGGCAACTTAGGAATGAAACTAAAAAATTCATACTATAAGACAAAAAACAATATTACTGCAAATTACAGACAGAAAATAAAAACCCTCAGAAGTTTTGGGAAGGCTTGAATAAACTACTAAACCCTGGACAAACTACTACCCCTGTCCCAGTTGCCACTACTGATAAAACTATTTGAAACCTCCTCTGGGGGTTTAACAGATTCTTTACCAAGACAACTCAGGCCCTAGCCAGCCAACTACCTCCTAGCTCCCCTGGCCCAGAAAGTACCACTTCTGGAAACCTACTCATTTAGTTTTCAACCTGTCGCCACATCACTTATCCGTACCCTAATCAGAAAATTAAAATCCACCACACTATTGGCTGACCAACTTCCAGCTGAATACCTACAAAAATCAGCTGATGCTATTGCATACCCGGTATCTATACTTAATCGATCGAACTTTAGAAGCTAAAATTCCCACTATCTGGAAAATATACTATGTAATCCCACTCCATAAAGGAGGTAGCTCTACTGAATTCTCCAACTATAGGCCTATAGCTATACTCTTTCCACTTGCAAAGATATAAAATGTATTCAGAGACTGTTCATGCACCACCTAATCCATAACCACCTCATGGCAGATACCCAGCATGGTTTCAGACCTCACCACAGTACTACCTCAGCCCTACTAACCTTTACCAACACCATAAACCATAATCAAAACCATATTTCTTCACCCCTCTTCTTGCATCTCTCCAAGGCATTCAATATGGTTGACCACCAACTATTAATCCACACCCTGCACTCAGTCGAGATCTTAAAGCCCTTCAATGGCTTAAATCCTATCCCAAGTGGTAGACAGCAGGCTGTTCTTTGGCAGAATAAACTCTAACCTACTACCTAACACCCTTGGAGTACCAGAAGACTTTATACTAGGGCCCCTGTTATTTTCCATTTTCATCAACGATATGAATACTGTCATCCCAAGTCAGCTGTATTCAATATGCTGACTCTACCCAGATTTGCTCGGCCACATCCCCAATAGATTTGCAGTTAGCCACCCAAACCACCTTTAACAATAGAAAACTGTTTTTCCCCAACTACGTCCAATTCTAAATCCTAAAAAAAACTAAAATGCTGTTACCTACATAGGTCTGCCGCCGTTAACTTTATAATAAAAGCAAATGATGGAACAATAATCTCCCCAACCTCTCCACTAAACTATTAGGTGTCATTATAGACCATCTAAAATTCGACCTACATGTTAACCAATTGCTCAACACCATTAACAAACTAGGATCACTTTACAGAATAAAAGCCTTCCTAACCCCCCCCCAGCCAAAGTTGCCATAGCTCGATCTCACCTTCTCGCTACTCTTCTGTATGCATCCCCTCTTCTCTTCTCTCTAATGTTAAGACAGTCATGAACAAACTCTCAATCGGTTAGAACCACATTGCCAGGTTTGCCACTGGGCTGCCTTTTAGGACACATCACTGCATCAATCTAATCCAGCTTGGATGGCTTGAACTACCCAATCTAATACTATATAACCAATTGGTTATGGCCCATAAAATCATATAGAACCCTAACAATACCCCTGCACTTAGAGATCTTGTCACCCTCTATAATAACCCTAGACCGCTGCACTCCAACAGACTCATGTAAAACTAATAACTCAGCCAGTAACTCTCACTGTAAATTCTGTAGGTAGATCGTGGACCTCTCTATCAGCTATTACCTTACTCTCTTCACTTGGTCAGTTCAAAACTAGGCTCAAACACCACCTGGGAACAAACTGGCTATGTCACTGTATCAAGCCTGGTTAACCAGTCATGTGTAAATCTGCTAGGTAGCCTACTATAATTTTATCCAGTTCTCTCACTAAACAACACTATCTGATTATTTATTATGTTTGCTCTTCTAATCACTGAAAATATTCTATATGTAATTTGTATTATCTGCCCATCTAATCTCTGTAAATACATCTGTAATATGTGACATGCTATAATTTGTTATTCCATGGAGCTTTCTCCCCGGGCCTCTGCTGAAAATGGACATTCATCCGGACTATCCCAGTCAACAAATGAAAAAAATAAAAGTAAAAAAAAAAAAAAATAAAAGTAAAATAAGGGTCTTCTAATGGATCAAGTGACATTGAGTACGCAAATAGTTATTCTGAATATTGGAAGATATATCTGCCTTGATCAGTGCTAGGAAGAATCTCAAGAATACCCACCAAATATCCTAAATCAAAGACTGAAGAGGCTATATGTTAACAACTGACCACATGGCTAAGCCCCAAAGCACACATGCCAAGAGACATTAATCTTGGAATCACAACCAAAGGTAAATAGTGCTTGGAATTGAGGAAACAATACACAGGGGAGGAATGAAGTTTAAAATTAGGCAGGACTTAATTGAGCTATGTAATCTTTGACTGAAAACAATTGGGTAGATTATGTATGATGTATAATGTTTGCAACTGAGGTGTCAGTATGGCTTGCGATGTAAAATGCTTGCAACTAGGATTATGTTGGTGCGAATTTTCATTTATGTAAATGCATGACTGCTTATAAGTAAAGGTAGAATAAAGAGGTTTAAAAAAGGACAATAATTTAATAATTTCTGTAATGTTGCTTAGGTTATACAATATATATGAAACACGTTTGTTATTTTAGCTTAATATGGTTTGGTTATATATAAAATGCAAGTGTGCCTATGTCACAAGTGATAAATTCAATCAAGGTGTTAAAGGGAGGGGTGCTTTACAATGTATACCTCTGCCAACCAAATGAACTCTCCACGAACAGACAATGGAAGAGCACACACATCCCATATTTTACCAAATGTATGTCTGAGCGACAAATGCAGAGATGTGATTTAATGCACAGTACGGATGGCCAAATAGTTAATGCTGATGGCATATACAAGTAAGTGGGGTTTGTGGGGTGAGTGTGTGTACTTAAAGCTAGTGTCGGGATGGAGTTAAGGATGAGAGAGAGTGTTGGGGTGTGCACATGAGAGTTTGTGTATTTTAGGATAAGGGTTGGGGACAGATGTAGTGTTTGTGAATTTGTGTCAGTGTCGTGTAATGGCAGTGTTACGGGAAGATTTTAATGACACAGATATATAGTGTTAAGGCTGGGGGAAGGGGCAACATTAGGATTAGCATCTATTACTAAAGAAGAAAGGGGGTCTTCTAAGTGCAATTCTGTAAAGAAACTGGAAGGGGGGGGCGTCAAAAGGAGCCTGGGTCAATTTTTCCAGGTACAAAGTTCAGGTCCCGAGAAGCCAGAATAGGCTTCCTAGAGGCCTGATATGAAGGATGCCTTTAAGAAATTGCTTAGCCTCAAACCTAGAGGCCAGAATAGGAGTCAAAAGCAGACAAAATTGCTGACAGATTAGCTTTGACTGAAGAATGTGTCAACTTAGCATGGAGATCATCACAAATGACAGAGAACCAAAATAACCTTTACAGATAGGGAGAGGCAGACAGAAAACTCTTCTCCCATTTGGACATATGATTTTTGGGTAGTGGGTTTCCTGGCCTCCTGCAGGACCCAAAGCACATCCTTAGAAAAAAGAGCTGCCTAAAAGGGATCAAAACCATATCACCCCCAGTCATCTCAAGAGTAGCAAGTTTGGATGGCTAAGACCCCCCATGCCTTGTGTGAGAAGATCCACCTGGTGAGGTAACAGGTGGCGATTGCCCCTGGCCAAGTGAGAAAGGGGGTGCCAATGCTGTCTGGGCCAAAAGGGAGTCAGCAGCAGATTTTGGGAGAGTCCTGCCTGATTTTGTGCAGAAAAAGATGAAAGGTGGGAGGCATACAGAAACATCCACTTCAAAAGGGAGAGACAGGGTGTCTACTTCCCAAGCCACAGGAATTGGGACTATGGAACAGAACAGCCCATATACACGTGAAGGCAAAAGATCTACCCAAGGAAAGCCACACCAAGGGACAATGTCCAGGAACACATCTCTAAGCATCCACTCATGAGCTTATGTGCTGGGGCTGCTCAGAACATCTGCCACTAGACCGTGTTCCGAGGTAATTTCAAACTACCTGGAGTCACTTGATACTGGATAGCTAGATCCCAGATCTGTACAACTAGTCTGCAAAGTTGATGAATCCACTCACAGAAGCTTAAGGTGAGGACAGGGAAGGAAAGGTACCAGAAACTCCAGGGGGTGGCAATGTTGAAGCCACATAGTTTTGAGGCATCAAAGCTTCCTCACACACTGCCTGGCGAGAAGTAATATGGGAATAGTGGAAACTATAAACTCCAGGTCCCTGAAAAATTCCCTGACCATGACAGACAGACAGAAGGGATTGGGAAAAAGTCAGACAGCCTTGGAGAGTAGACAAATGCCAACATGAACAGTCTGAAGCATGCAAATATAATTCAGGGAAGGATTTCTGGAGGTTTATGGTGAATCCCAGGCTGTGTAACAGGAAAGTAGTAAACACGAGATCCTGAACAGATAAGTACATCATTTAGACAGGAAATATCTGAATATCGCAACCTACAAAAAGCAATGGCAGGAAGGCATTTGTTGAATACTTTTGGGGCAGAGAGGAACCAAAATGCAAATCGGAGAACTAAATGCAAAGAGAAAATGTAAAAAAAAAATCCTGAAAAGATGGATGGATATGCATTCTTGAGATCCAGACACATCAGAAAAGTCTGTGGAAATAGAAGGGAAAACAAGACTGAAGGGACAACATCCAAAAGAAAGGAATCTTTAGAAAGGTATTTAGCAGGGAAAGATCCATAATGGGTCTCCATATACTCTCCTTTCAAGGGACCAAAAAGGATTCTGGAATAAAATGCATTCCCTTCCTGGGAAGGAGGAACAGCTTGAATGGTGCCCTGATCTGAGAGAAGTACCTCTGTGAAGTGAGACAGCTATTCTTGAAGAGGTTAGGGAATGCTTGAAAAGGGAGG
Organism: Protopterus annectens; assembly: GCF_019279795.1. Taxonomy (NCBI): domain Eukaryota; kingdom Metazoa; phylum Chordata; order Ceratodontiformes; family Protopteridae; genus Protopterus; species Protopterus annectens. The sequence continues at coordinate 1,702,456,995 of NC_056735.1, forward strand.
AAGGGACTTCTAAACCATGAAACCTCTGACGAACTGGACAGGAGTGAAGAGTCAGAGGTGATTTGTAGCCAATTTGGGAGAGAGTCAGGGGAAAGGATCTGGAAGAGGAGAATGGGAAGCAAAAGGGAAGTCAAACAGAACTAGATTTGTCCTAAAAAGGTTGTTTCTGGGAGGCAGAGTAGACTTGGCAGGAGGAACATGCCTAGAACCCTTCTTACCCTTAGGAGGATGGTGTGATTGACAAAGGCAGAGTTGGAAGGACCATTCCAGACACCCAGGAATAGGAGAAACAAGACTGTTCCTGTAAAGCTTTGTTCTCATCCTGGAGGGACTCAAAGGTCAGCAGAAGCAGAACTAAGATTTCTGTTATCCAAAAGCGCATTCAAATGTTTGATCCAGATATCAAGCACAGCCTGAAGATGAAGCCAGAACAGGGCCTCATGACTGAACCAAAGGCAGCAGCCCTGGAAGAGGCATCAGCTGCATCACAGCTGCATTTGACTGAATGGAGCAACTTCAGAAGTCGAGCCCAGCAAGGAAAAGCAAAAGCCTTCCCCTCAAAATCAGGGCTGCCAGAAGCAACCTTAGAAACCGGACAGAGTGGCAAAACATAGCTGGTTATACAAGTCTAGTATTTATGTCCCTAAAGGACAGGGTGGCAACAGTGTAAACTCTTGCCCAACCTTTCCATGGCCCTACTATCCTTAACAGAAGGCAGCAGCTTGGTGGTCTTGGTAAACTTGTCAGAAGAAACTGACACTGCAGAAGGGCATTTATAAAGAAATTTGCACTCCCCAGGTACCTTATACAACCCATCTGGCTTTTTGGATACAGAAGGCTGATGGTCCAGGACTGCAGACTGCAAAAAAGGTATCTAAAAGGGAACAGCAGCCAATTTGGGAGATTACATCTGCAGGAGCCCATAATACCCCTTCTGAATATCAGATACCTGGTAACAACCCCAACTAAAGTATTCGATCACACGGGCAAAAGCATCCCCCAAAGAGAGAGCTCTTGGGAATCTGTACTTAAAGAATCCTCCTTTTCCTCTGAACTGTAGTCCAAGGGGGAAGGGATTTCAGAAGAATAAGCAAGGGATTCTCCTAAGTCTAGATCCTCTAGACTGGAGTGGAAGAACAAAAGGGAGCAGGAACAGAGACCCCTTGACGTGGCTTCATAGCCACAGCATTAAATAAACTCAAAGTGAAATTCTCCCATTTATGCTGAATATCCTTTACGACATGGGAAATATGCCATGTTCTTTTGTTTGTTCTGGGGGAACGTCCCATGAAACTTTTGGATGGTTAGACCCCTGACCCGAATAATAGCTGTAGGAGTCTCCTCCCTCATTAAAATCTCAGAATATCTGAGGGAGATAATCAGCAGAGGTTCAACATCAGGTACAAATTTTTGAAAAGCCTCGGATGTGTGGGAAGCCGGATCCATGTTGGCCTCCAATGGAGTCATGATAGAGAAACTCAAAGCAGGCACCAGATTGTACTCTCTCCAACCTCTAGAGAAACTTGTGGGGAATGCTGGACAGCACCTGGATTAGGCCAGACTTTTGCCTTTTTTCTTGGCAGACAGCTGGACATCAGGAATGAAGGATTCTGGCATAGCATCCTGAGCAAACAACTTAAGACACTGGTTCTCTAGGTATATGGAGAGAGAGAGAGGACAGGTAACTTATGTATGGACTTGGGCAGAAAAGCCTGGCAGTTAGAACAGAGTATGATCTTAGGAAACACCTGAATGAAAGACACTGTTCATACAGTCTTTATGGGGACCCTGACCCACAATGACATTTTCTCTTTCTGGAGGATATGAATGCAAGAACTGAAGAAACCCCAATGGGTTACTTACCAACAGCTTGGTGATCAGCACAGAAGGGCATTCAGACTGATTTCAATAATGGAGTTCGGATTGGTAGCAAAGTAGTTCTGAGAGCTTGCATCCATGTCACCATTTACGTCCTACATCATGTGCAAGAAGTGTGCGAGAGATGTACGGCACCTATAGGAGCTGAAGACTCTGGTATACTGGCCAAATGTTGGGCTATCCTTGGTAGGAGATCCCAAAGTGAAAGTATTACAATGGTGATATGGAAGGACAGCTATAAAGACAGACCATAAATAACCACTGAGCACCGAAGAGGCATCCTTGGAAAAGCCCACATTCACAAATGTGAAAGAGAAAAAAAAAATGGCAGTGTATAACACACCATGATGATTTATTTTGTTACAGCCATACATCACTACACTGCATACTACTAGGAGATATCCAACAATTCACACTTACTCTTGGGATAGGGATAGAAACATATATAAACTTATGCCAGTACTCCAAGCTACAGTAATATCCCTGCAACATTAGTTCTGAATTTTATATTTTCCTCATCGGAGTAAGTCAGCTCCACCAGTAGAGAGTGATAAACCTTTGAGTAGAATCCTATGCAGCCAGAATTTGATTAGCAGCTCAGGCATCTATAGGAGATGGTGTGTGGGATGAAGTGTAATGAAGCACAGCCTGCTTGCCTCTCCTTGGGGTAGGGGGCTGCAGGTGCTCACAGACAATGCAGTAGAACCGGAAGTACAGACCAGCGTCATCTGGAGGTGCCATCCTGTGAATGAAGGGCTTTGGTAGAGTCACGCAGAGGCAAGGGAAATATAAAGTGAGCCCATTGCTTGCTTCCCTTACACGAGTACAGGCATGAGTGAGGATGGTAGGAGGGTCTATATTGCCATGTCAACAGGGCTGTTCATCGAACAACCTTACGTTGACATGTACATTGGAATACCTAAACGAACAGCCACAAAAGCAATTTTTTTCCCAGGGAAGAAAATCGCTTGGCCGTTGTAGGGTGTTTGCCATTTCCTCTAATGCAGAGCATTCTCAGATTTGGTATATTTAAGTAAGGGGGTGTGAGGGCACAACCCCCTCACTTCATTGTGTCTGTTTTGCTTTTTGTTGGCCCAGTGATTTTTTCCCCCCTGGGAAAAACGCTTCTGTGGCAGTTCGACATTTCGGAGTAAATGTGTCAACATAAGGGCATTTGATGAACAGCACTGTCGACATGGTAATATAGACGCTGGTAGGACATGCCAAAAATCCAATCCACTAATGTATGGATGACAACTCCCAATCACCCTAGAGAACCAATAGGCCAAAGGACTCTTATTCTAGGAAGAAATTGGCTCGTTAAAAAGGACAAGTAGAGACAAGATAGATGTCAAGTGAAGAGGAGACAAAAATGACAAGTGGAAAGTGATATTTACATTGTCTGTTCAGTCTTTCCTAACAAGCACTCTGTGAAGCTCTTCATCCATAGGTTTTTTTCTGACACTGGATATAAAGTTACCTCAGACTACATAATAAGAACCATGAAAATCAAATGACAGTACGTTTATAGCAGGAGAGAGACAAAAGATATATACGATAATACACAGTAAAGAGATGTGATTTCTCAGAAACTAATATGGTTTATGACCCTGGGGAGAATATTTATTGACATTTGTTAACTGGGAAAGTCCACTGGGTCAGAGAACCCATTTTCAGTAGAGGCCCGGGGAGAAATGCTCCACAGTACACAATACACTTATAAAATAGACATTTTTGACAATGATTAGTACAACAAATTTAGGAAAGGAATTCTAAATTCTAAGCAAATATAGAACAAGTTAATAATTTCATAAGGTTTATACAGAGAATGTACATTTGAAGAAAACAGAGTAGACATTTTGCACATTTATGGAGTTTGTAGTTAGTTAAAAAGTATGTATTTAGGGTGGTTTGTGTGGCAGGTACACGATGGATTATTTAGGTAGTGTGATTTTAAGGCCGTTTTAAAGTTTTAGCGTGGTCAATGAGTTGAGATGGTAGGTTGTTCCATAACTTTGCAATGATATTGGAATACAGACATTTCCCTGCCCTTTTCTGGTAGGAATATAAGTTTGTAGGATGTAGCTGAGTGCAGGGCAGTCATTGGATTTGTACAGCAGCTTGTGTGCTATGGCAAGTTGGGTACACTGGAGGTGGTGGGAAAATTCTAGCCAATTAAGACTGATAGCTTGGCAGTGGTGAAAGCGATATGATGTTCCATTGGCAAATTTGGCTATATTATAGTAGCACAATTGTAGTTTATTTGTAAGGGATGCTTGTAGGTTGGTAAAAATTGCACTACCATGTAGAAGAGGGGATACGTAATGTGCTGGCTAGTTTAGTTTTGGTATTGGTTGTACAGGTAAAATTTATGGCTGTGCAGCTTGCCTAATTTAAAATGTGTTTATAGCGTTTAGGATATGGGGTTATAACAGAGTTTGTCGTCTATTGTTACTCCTAGTAATTTGGCAGTATTTCTATTTCAGTACCATTTTTAGCAAAGATTTTAAAGTCAAAGTCAGGAGCGACTCTAGAGAAAAGTAATTTTTTTTTAGGGTTTAGCATTAGTTGAGAATTGATTAGCCATGATTCGACAAAAGTGAATGCTTTTTGCGTATTTGTGCAGAGATCTGTAAAACTGTTGGAGGTGGATACTAGTGCTGAATCATCTGCATACGGTTTTGGATAGGGGGAGTTTTATGTAAATAGTTTATGAAAATATTAAACCGTAATGGCCCTAGAATGGATCCTTGTGGGACCCCTATGCTGTTCTTCTGGTAATTGGATGGAGAAGTCTGCCACCTAAAAGATGTAGTTAAGAGGTAAACCAGTTAAGGGATTCAAGGGAGCATCCTAAGTTTGATAGTTGATATAGCAACTTTGTGTGACACCATGTCAAAAGTCTTAGAAAGGACCAATAGTATAACTGAGGTAGGATGACTGGCATCAATGGCTTTGTTTAGTGTCTGAAAGAGAGAGTAGGGCAGTAATCGTGCTATGGCCTGGGCGGAAACAGTGTTTGTGGAGGATAGAAGAGCATTCAAGATTTGTGTATGGACACATTTTTCTAATATTTTTGAGAGTGGAGAGAGTATAAAGATAGGATAGTAGTTGGGGAGGTAATGGGAGTTTCCACCTTTATGGATTTTTTTCCATAACAGGGGCACGTGGGATTCTGTAATGGACTAATTATAAGAACGCTAACTGGATAAGCAATTGCACTCGCTGCAAGCTGCAGATATTCAGGGGGAAGGCTGTTAGGAAGTGAGCAAGGTTTAGTTTAATAATTTTAAGATTACAGAGGTGGGTACAGGTTGAAGTGAAAAGTTTTGGACTGAAAGTATTAGTATGATTACTTTTGGGGTGGGTGTTACTGGGTGAGAGGGTGGGCAGCACTGGTGATTAGAGCATGAGTCAGGTGGTGGGTTTTGAATGGTAGTGATGAAGTGGGTGTCATGGGCGATTTGTTGTAGTTTTTTTTTTCCTGGTACAGAGGAGGGATTTTGTAAGCTGCCAGGGTTGAGTGGAAACTGACTTCCAAAACATTTTAGGATTATTGTTACAGGTTGATAGTTTAGAGGAAAAGTAGTCTTTTTTTGTCCTGTATCACTAACTTTTTTGCTTTATGAATTTGCTTGAAATTCAGCTCATTTGTTTAGTTCCATCTTTTAGCCATATTTTCCAAAGCTTGTTTCTAACAATGAGAGAGTTTGTTTTGTTAACCGGGGCCATGACTGATTTTGGTTCGTTTAGTTCGCACTGGAGCTAAGCTGTTGAGAAAATCTCTGTTGAATTACAGCTGCGTCTAGTGGGAGTGTTTTTAATAGGTTAGTTCTGAGCTTTTAAAATGGTTAAGAACTAGTGGTTAAGAATTGGTTTTGGATAAAGTGGGCAAGATGAGGTTCTATAAATGTGTCTTGGCAATTTGGGGAAGAGTCCTATGGGTATAGGCTGGGAGGTGATCACTTAGGTAGGGTGCCCGAGTTTACATAGTTATAGGGGTTCGATACTAGTATCCCAATCTAGGGTGGCTTCAGATTTTGTTGCTAGTCCATGGGTGGGTGTGGAGATGAGCTGTGTGAAACTATGTAGGCTGAAACTATGTGTTGGTGAGGGGGAGACCAAGTTTAACCAGTTTATATTAGTGTCGCCAAGAATTACAGTTTCATGAGATGCATTTGAATTTATCTAGGATAGGAAGTCCAGTGTGTGGGTGTTTTGGCCTGGTGGGATATAAAATTACAGCAATGCAAATGTGTTTGTTATTCAACTGTAGGGATGCAACTGTAGGGATGCAAGTAGGAGCTCTAGGTTCCCAAAAGTGGAAGTAGGTTTTGGATGGTCTATTTGTAGGGAGTTTTGATAGATTAGTGCTACACCACCTCCTTTTTACGAAGTCTATCGGAGCGAATAATGTTGTATCCAGGAGGGAGAATTTCAGTGTCAGTAATGTGTGGATTTAGCCAGGTCTCAGTTACTGCCACAATGTTAGGGGTGTGGACAGTTAGCCAGGAATTGAATTCAGTTACTTTCTTGCAAATACTGCCAGTGTTAATTGTTATGAAGTGTCTCATCAATTGTGTTCATGGCGCGTGAGGAGGGGTAGGATGTCTGAGTAACTTAGCTTATTTAGGTTCAAAGTAAGGGTTTTTGTGTGCAGGAGGTATATGGTGTGAGGTAGTATGTATAGAAGAGGATTCTGACAAAGTAAAGTATTCTGAAGGCTGAATACTGAAAGCAAGCATAATAGGCAATGTGTTGTGTAGACAGTAGGGGGAGTGAGACAGCGAGAGAGCGAGAGCCTGTCTTTTCTAAGTGCAATAAGTGGAAGAAGTTTATTGGGTAATTGAAACTGGGGAGTGGTTAAGTAAAGAATAAATGTAATTGATATGCGGGTGGGTGGGAATGGGGGTAGGGTAAGGGAGCAAAATGAGCCTGGAGCGGAGGGCGAACAGAGCAGGTAAAGCCAGACCTTGAAAACTGGAAAACGCAAGTAATGTGAGCTACAAAACCTAACTCCACAGTTAAATAAAATGCAAGAGTGTGTCAAAAAATATAATTTCCTACACTATTCTTGGAGCTGCCCTAGGGCTATCTTACCATACTAAACTGTTATAGCAGTTACAAAGAAGGATGTGTTTGCTGGTGAAATAATTACAAGCTAGGGATAGAAAGTGGCATTTCAGTTGGGTGTAAGGGAGATGGTAGCAGGCCAGGTAGAATGGGAAGCATTATCTAAGTTTGTAAGCACACCAATAAAGCACTGCCAAATACTGTACTTGGCACAAGTAGGGCTAGTTGTGCTTTCAGGATTATAAGGGGAGATACCATATTCAGAATGGGGAGAGCATGATAGGTATGCACGTTTTAGAAAGGAGTAGAGGTGTTCGGGGGGGGTTACTGTGCAGCGGGCTTCCTTTAATAAAAGGGTAGTTGTGGATATTACAAAGGTTTAGAAAAGCTGGACAGTTTTTTTCAACTTGGTGGGTTTACATGCAGAGGGTCCAGCCCGGACGCTGTTAAATGCAGTTTCAAACTGCTGAGTTGAACATGAGCACTTAAGTGAGATACATAACGTCCTTTAGGTGCAGGGCATAAGGGAGAAGTACACTGCAGAGGTAGCGTTCCGAACATGAGGATGGGTAGGGATTCAAAGATAAGAACTAAATGCTACAAAACACTTTGCTGTATGGATATTTTCCTTGACCATAAGCCTGAGAACATGATTGGCAGGATGTAAAAGCTAGAGACAGAAATGCCTAAAAAAGTATAGTCATAGTTCAAACACAACTTGTTCTGCACTGAGAAAACTGGATGGAAAATGGAACGGAATGGAAAAATAAGGGCAAAGTTATTAATCAGCAAAAGGAATTTATATAGTGAAAATGTACTCTTACAAAAGTCACCGTTTATAAAGTAGCTGCCCTTTAAGCAGAAATTCCTTTGTGAAACTAAACTAGCTTTGCTCTAACATTTTCAAATATTGCTCACCAGCATTATATAAACCAGACAAAATAATTTAACAAATCAAAAACACAGGATTTCATTTTAACGGGCTGTTGAGAAAAACATTTAGTCTGCTATGAATTTACAAGGAAGCTCAGGAGTTGCCTGCAGAATGACAGCTTGGTCTTCAGGCTGAATTTCTGCAGACTATAAAGTCAGGGTTTTCAGATGTACGTAGATTAAGTAGGTTCTGACCAAGTTAACAGAAGAACCTGTTCTTCCACCAGTTACTTTAGGAGGATAGTATCAGTGCAATCCTATTAACTCTCTAGGATACACTTTCTTAGTCCTCCAGGATAAAAATGACATGCAATCAAATACTTGCACAGAACCATTACATTTTATTTGGATGCGTAAATCGAAGTCTTTAAAACCCAAGTTGTTCTAAATAAAACCGTGAATTAGTATCCAGAATAAAAACAAAAAAGCACCTCATTACAATAAATTAACCGAGACTGGTTTGATGCATGCACAAATTTTAATCAAATTTTACCTCTTTCACACGAGATCAAAGGTTCAGGCAAGTTAAAATATTCTATATTTAATGTTACTTTGATATAGCCAGTACACTGAAGTGTACTACTCCATCTCACTTACATTACTGCAGCTAACATTTCAAGTTTAGTTGCAACTAGAAATATTAAAGATTAGAGTCAATTAAGATGTTTACAATGTATTTTATGACAAGTTGTACAGAATACAGTATACTATTTTCACACATGTAGATATACCAATGCTGTAAACATATTTTGCTTAAATATAACAATTGATGTTGCTCAATCTAAGAATTATACTGAAATTAGGAATTCTGACAGTCATTTCATTTCGATATGGAACCTTGACAAAGTTTTTCAAGGAGATGTTTTATATGTTCTCTGACCTTTTCTTCATGCATTAACATATATTTAAAAGTTAAAGGTTTCTTACATTAATCAGGAAACTTGAAAACATGGATTATCTTCAATTTGAACACTCAACAAATCTATTCTTGTCAACTAGTCTTAAGACACTGGCAACATTTACATGTACTACAAATCTTTTATAGTTTTAGAATGCAATAACAGATAATTATACATGTATAATAAGTTTTGAACTTATCTAATTGGTTTGCACTCTCACCCTTCTGTAGATCTAAATGAAAACTCTTGGAATTTATTGTTCTAATAAGTCATGCTCTGACAGATAACCAGTTATCTTCACACTTAAATGGGACATTTATAACCAGTTATGGTATTGTTTCTAATATACTAATTCTATTATATTTGTTCATAATTCTGTTAGAATTATGTTAAGAGAAGGGAGGAGATGAAAAAGGTTTTAAATGATTTTTTTTTTATGGAGAAAGACCAATTTGTATATTCTGAAATCTCACTTTAGGAGATTGAAAACATGAGTGTTAATATACATCTTTCTTACAATTTTGAGAGTATATATATATATATATATATATATATATATATATATATATATATATATATATATATAAATAAATAAATAAATAAATGTATACACACTGATCTAGGACGTTTGATCAAAAGATCAAACGTCAGAATCCATAACCACCGAACACTAATGAAAGCGCTTTCGTTAAAGAGCGTTAAAAAAAAAAAAACTACATTAACGTTTCTGCAGGGGGGGCTTTGCCCCCTGCACCCCCCTACTTTAATATTCTCCCTCAGAGACCACACTACAGTGGGGAAAAAGGAATTTTCCCTTACCTGCACCGTAGTATGGCCTCTACAACAGGCATACTTATGCGAAAGTGCTTCTTCGGTAAAAGCACTATACTCACCCTTAATGGATTTGGACGTTTGATCTTTCTATCAACCGTCCTGGATCCACATAGAAATAAGTTTACACTATATATATATATATATATATATATATATATATATATATATATATGTATATATATATATATATATATATAGATATATATATATATATATATGTGTGTGTACACACACACACAAAAATAATTACTCCATGTGTAGGTTTTTTCTTTTGCCCAAGACCCCCTTTTAAACATATTAAAATACAAAATATGCAACTTTGTTTAATTCCATATTCTAGAAAAAAATTAAATGTTAATTGTCTAAATAATGTTAGAGGTCAGACTTGCTCAAATATTTAGAACTAAAACAACATGTTGTATTCCTTCAAGAGACAATTTATTCCTACAAAACTGATAATCAGTTTTGGAATTTACAACCTTAATTCAATCTTCCTTTAAATATAAAAAAGCACAAAAACACATGGGTAATTAATATAAAATTCTAGGACAGGATTTGGACTGTTCCCTGGACTGGGAATCAAATTAGCCCCAAATCATCTTGATTTAAAGGGAAATTTAATAATAGGAGGCAATTTTAACTGCCTTTTACAGGATTCTAAATCTAACTCTGGTAGAAAATTCAAATTACTCCCTTTTGCTAAATCTTTTAGAGCATGGAGAGATTTTAATATAAAAGATGCATTTAATTGAAAGAACTCTTTAGATTTTACCCACTCTTTCAATTATGGTACTCAAAACGAGAACAGATATTGACTTTTCAAAATATTACATCGAAAATATCCAATTTTGATATATTTTCTTTTTTAGACCATAATGCATTAATATTAACAGAAATCAGTTTTACAGAACTGATTTTTATTAACAGAATTCCATCATATATCAAAATGAAATATAAAAGGATTAGAGGAGATCTAACTTAATAGTATAAGGACTCATTTAAAGCATGTATTTATGGCAAGAATCTCCTGGTATAAACAAATTAAAGGAATGGAATAAAGAACGGTTAGATATCCAATTAAACATAAATAAGTTACCAATTCAGGAGATAGTAGGGATGAGAATTCAATAAGAAATGCAATCGTTGTCCCATAAAAGTGAATTGGATTTGGAAAAAAAAAAAAAACTTGCCTCATCTTGCAGACATTTACAATGACAGAAATTAAATTGCAAACAATTTAAGAGTTAAATACCAAAATGAATACATTATAAACTCTGATGTTGGCGATTCGAAGTTAAATCAAAAAGAGGGACTTTAATAGCTATTAAACACTGATCAATCTTTAGTTGACATTTCTTCACAAAAATAAATCTATTAAAACCTATTTCTTTACAAGAAAGCAACATTATTAAATCTAATAAATCCCATTGAAATGATAGTATAATACCAGAATTATCTATACTCAAGTTACAATAAATCTACACAATACAAAATCTAGTTCTAATGCCACCTTTGTGGATTTACTCTCCAATTACTCCAAGTATAAAAGGAGGAAAAACCCTCAGATGTGTTCATATACACTTACCTCATTGCTTAAAGTAGATGTCAATCTTAGCTGACCAAATGAAACTGATTAAGCTGATTTTACCAAACAGTTAAGTCTGGATCAATCTGGGTTTATTCACAAAAGCAAACTGACAATAAAACATTACAGATGTGATGGAAAATAGGAAAGCTGAATCTTAAGAATAGGAAAATAATTTGATTCATTAGATTAGACAATACTTTAAATAATCCCAATTGATTTTCTTTCACAGTTAAAATGGCTATTTATAATAGTAAAGCATAATTATGTTCATATACTTCAAATTTAATAATTTTAACAAAAGGAACTAAACAAGGCTATCCTCATTCCCCTTTATTAATGTAGCTATTGAGATACTTGTAATTCTTATTAATTCAAATACAAATATTCAAGGTTTAGAGCTTAATCAGGAATAAGATTCTAAAATTCTTACTGGATGATATCCTTTTAACCATTAAAATTCTTCTGAAACAGCCTTGAGAATGAGAAATCTCAAAAAAAGTCTAACTTAACAGTTCCAAATCTAATTATATCCTAATCAATAAATATAGATATTGATGAGTTCACTAATTATATCTAGGGATTTATGTTTTTAACAATACAGAAGAGACCATAAATTAGAATTATGAAACATCTCTAACAATGCTTGGAATAAAATTTACACTTCAAGATAAATTAAAATAATTTCTGAAGTTCTCAATCTTATTACCACCTAAAGAAACATCAATACATTTGTACACTGTTTACAGTATCCAAATAAAGATTAAATATAAAACCATCGCTTCAGACCTTGGAAATACAGGGGGTGCAAGTTTTGCAAATGTAGAAGCTTTTGCGAAAGCATCAATTATAAGATAACTGGTTAGATGCCAGTTACAGATGTACTGGAAAAATATTACATTCTCACTTGCTTAATGTTAAAAATTTTATTTTTTTTTTATTATTTCCAAGTATAGTCAAGCTGCTACAAATTCCCCATTCAATTCAACTTGCATACATTTAACAAGTAAAATTAGAAATTTTGGTTTGAATCACTCCTTTGTCATTAGAAAAATGTCATTAGTAAGTTACCAGTTCACATATTTAACTCTGAAAAAAACACTAATTATGGCTACCAATGTTTTGAAGGAATTGCAGTTAAAAACAAAATCAACTATTTGTTTAGAGTTTTACATAACGTAATTAATCTACAATTATCAATTCAAACTAGGTTCTCTTATCCAAAAGTTTTAATTCTCCAAAATGGATACAAATTGTATTTGAAATTTACAAACAGAGAATTTGATAATTCTAACTTAAAAACTTAAGGAACTTTTTCCTCTAAACAGTATTCTAGTTCTTACTAAACAAAAACTTCTCTACCCTATTAAAAATATTTCTTGGAACCTTTACTGGAGTATATTTACTTGGACAATTTTTTTTTTTTTTTTAAACTCCTGTAAAGGTTGCCACTTACTAGGTTATTAGGTTACTACTGAATGCTGGAGATGTAATAAACACTAAGGCTAATTGGGTCACATGTTTTATGAATGCTTTGTGGTTCGCAAATTCTGGGTAAAAGTTAAAGATTTTTTCAAAGCTTTATGGAATGATACAGTCAGGGAAAACAATACACTGGAAACAGAAAACTCAAAGAAAGACTAATGACTTGGACTATAGTCGCTTTGGCCTAAAAAACTCACAAGAAACTGGAATTTCATCAGAAACAAAATTTGAAGACTTTACCCTTTTAAATGACACCAACTAAACTATAAGAAAATAATTTATCCTGACAAATTAAGATTAATCCTTGGTTGAAGGTTTTGGCCATTATTGATCTTTTTCTTCATCTATTTAAACATTTTAGATTTAGATTTCTTATTCTTGTCTTGATTTATTAATTCTTTGGTCTCAGGCTACTGTACATATTGTAAATAGTTATAATTTCTTTAAAACATGATTTTATTCATGCATTCCATTACATTCCCATTCTTGTCATTTGTAGTCATATTCAAAATTCTTAATACTTAAAAATGTTTCTGAAATGCTTGTAAACAAGTGAAACAAATGCAAAAGAAAAATAAGAAAACAAGTAAAACAAATTGAATATCTTGGGCACACCACTGATTGAGATGAGGAAGAGAAGGATGGAGGAGTTAGAGGTTCACACAATCTGCAGGCCATCACAGCCCAGGCAACAAACCATATTCAACAATAGGAACCTGCACCAAAGTTACTTGTAAAAAATCGAATAGTGTAGAAATACGAAGAGGTAAACCACTAGAATATATCCAAAGCGTTTATTGTAGCCACAAACGGAAAAAAAATATACACGCAACTGCCAGACATGAATGCTTTTAAAATCCTTCCATGCGTTTTTGTCTATTCACTTGACTTCATCTACTCCACATTATTTATATATATATATATATATATATATATATATATATAAATTGTTGCAGCCAATAAAAATCATTATTTGATCAATTTCCCGCTAATTTGTTTAAAACAATTCATTTAATACATAAAAATATTGTGTTGAAACTTAAAGTATTGTATTTTATAACTTATGATGATTAAAAAAAAATATTTGTAGGTAAAAACACTTACACCTTTATTTGTATAAAACATTCATTTTCCTAAATATATATATATATATATATATATATATATATATATATATATATATCTATAAAAAGAGCGGAGTAGATGAAGTTTGTATTTATCTGATGAAGTCAATGAATAGACGAAAACGCATGGAAGGATTTTAAAAGCGTTAATGTCTGGCAGTTGCGTGTATATTTTTCCCGTTTGTGGCTACAATAAACACTTTGGATATATTCTAGTGGTTTACCTCTTCATATTTCTGCACTATTCGATTTTTTACAACAAACCATATTCAAAAATTTAACTAGTCTCAAACTGGGGTGGCGGACAATTTGAGGCTGTGCATCCAATTATCTGGCTTTACCTTGTAGTTGGCAATCATGCTACCCTGCTTGACATGCAATACAAGTTTGTTCCAGAGATGTCCAATGTTTTGTCCTCCTTTAACCTGATACTTCATGCTGCATTCACAAATCACTGAACCGTCAGAGCCCTAAAAAGGCTCTGCCAGCTACTGCTCCCCTCCAGTCAGGATGGGCAAGCTACCAGTAACAGCTCATTCACCTCTACACCCCCTTTACTTTAGCCATTGGGTCTGCCAGTCAGGGCTCAGACTGGTTTGCACCACAGAGCCACCAGACTTTATAGTTCACCTTGCGTATCACCTCCAATTCTATTAGGAAATGTGAAAAATAGGCAGATGTATACAACATTTCAATCAAAGGCAAAATAAAAATTCTGTAACCTGTACCAATGTGGTTGAAACAAAAGCAGAAGTGCAAATCAGTTTGAAAGGACAGATTTAATGCTGAATGTTTATGTAATACGAGTTATACCCACCCAAAAATGGGACTTAGTAGCAAAAAAAGAGGGCATTCAATATTCTTACACAATGCATTACAGTTTTGCATGCTTTATGAAAAGTTATTGATGCTATAACACTTCGTGGTACACTGTCTTACTTGTACAGCAGTATATCCGCAGCCTGCAATACTGGATAGGTAAATAAGCCAACACTCCCACCACTTTTAGATCCTGCACTCTTCACCTGGTCAAAAAAAGTTAATGTTAAGCGTTAGGAAACGTTTTTTTAAACGCAGTAAAATGTGTCCTTTAGCAGATTGTGTTCATAAAGTAGACAGTGCAAAGTCTGAGAAAACAAATGTATGGTGCTTCTACTAGGAGTGTAAACATCCTCTAACATTAAAATAGTTAGACCTTCAAAATGACTCAAAGGATCATTCTCTGCTGCATTCACTTCTTATAGCACCTTCAGCAATTCATTTAAGGCAAACATTTTACAACTGGTTAACTTTTTAGCCACCTTGGCCATCACTCATTTTCACAGGTGTCCCAGGCAACAGATTATAAACAGATCTAAATCGTACAAATACAGCTAAACAGGATTGCACTGGAGACAATTTACAATGGATATTACAGTGACAAATCTAAATTGAATCAACATGCAGACATTTTAGTGTGAAACTGTGCACAGTACTTACTGTTTAATAATTCAGCAGGCTGTAAACGAAGGAAAGTACAACATGGTTTACTGAAAAGGATACTGCTAACAGCCACCCATCCCCTAGGCCTACTTCTCTGCATCTAAGGCCATGCATTCATTCTCAGTTTTCCATGGGTAAGGTTTTGCTGACACCACTATAGCAATTTTACTGATCATGTTTAAACATAAATGGGGTTAGAGTGACAGGAAAAAAAAACTGTCTAGTCCATTAAATGATGCTTCACAGCTGAAGAACTTTCAAGGGTTTTTTCTTCTAATCACTGAAAATGTATTAGAAGAAAAAAAACTGAAACCGGTGATTCATCTTACGTGGGACTGTAGGTAGTATATTACTACATGACATTTTAGACCACCGTTACTTGCACCCCAAGTGGTTTGATTCATCTGCCTAATTAGTCTGCCCTAGAATTAAACTTTATTTGCTCTCTCAGCGCACCACACTAGATACTTAAAATAACTGGTTTCCTTGGATTAGATTCAGAGATTAGAAAGTACAGTTTTGTACCTACCATAAATGTAGATGTCCGAACTGGATAGCATCTGCAGTCATACCAAGTGGGTTGTCCTGTCGTCAGGCAGCCCTGCAGTCTTCCAAAGTCTGGGTCCGGCTGATGTCGCACTCCACCCGACGTCATCTCTGTTGGTCTTGGTATAAAAGCATCAGCCAGCCATTTTCCTCAGTGTTTCTTGCCCCAGATGCCAGTAGCCCTCTTGCAGGCTAAAATTTGGATAGATGCCAATGTTTCCAAATAGATAGAGGTAAACACAACAATAAGCATATATGTACATATATACAAACAAATACACCATAAAGACTCCCCAACAGCTAGCTATTAGGAGGGTAAACACCCTAGGAGTACCACAGAGGGAAGGAGGGAGGGTAATCCTGACTGCAGATGCTATCCAGTTCGGACATCTACATTTATGGTAGGTACAAAACTGTACTATGTCCTTCATGGATGCATCTGCAGTCATAAGGTAGAATACCATAGCCAACTAGGGAGGAGGATAAAAGTAGATTATGGTGTGTTTAGGATCCCTTGCAGTACAGCAGTGGCAAACCCTGCTCGGGATCTGGAATATAGAGGCAAATTATAATGCTTGGCAAATGTATGCACGGAGGTCCAAGTAGCCTCAATAATGTCTTTGGTTGCCACTCCTCGTAAGAAGGCTGTGGTAGTGGCTGTTGCCCTTGTAGAATGAGGTCTTATGTTCTGTGGAATTGGTTTTCCATGGAAGGAGTAACAGTATCGTATGCAATTTCCTATCCATTTGGAGATTGTCTGTTTGGAAATAGCTTTTCCTTCCCTTCCTGTTGCATAGGCTACAAAAAGTTGGTCAGTCTTTCTGCTATTTTTGTTCTGTCCAAGTAGTAGCGTAGCTGTCTATGTACATCCAAGGTATGCAGTATTCTTTCCCCTCTGTTTTGTGGGTTGGGAAAGAAGGTAGGTAGGTGGATTGCCTGGTTTAAAGATACTCTGGATACCACCTTGGGCATAAATGTAGGATTAGTCCTCATGGACACTATCTTGGTGGAAGATTAGGAAGGGTTGCACTGCCATTAAGGCCTGTAGTTCTGAAACCCTCCTTGCTGAAGTAATTGCCAGTAGGAAAGCAGTTTTCCATGACAGGTGTTGTAGGTCTGCTGTTGCTGCTGGTTCAAAGGGTGATAGTGTCAACTTTTCTAGCACAAAGTTTAAATCCCAAGCTGGTAATGGTGGTTTCCTTGGAGGTTTTACATTCTTGATTCCTCTGAGGAACTGCCTGAGCAAAAATCAGGTGGATCAAAGCTGTATTCTGCTGAAATAGCTGATGCATGTATCTTGATGGAGGAGTAGGACAGGCCTGAATGAAGAAGTTCGGCCAGATACTCCAGAATGTTAGGCATATCTATGTTTGACACATCTTTTCCTCTTTCCGTACTCCAAATGACAAACCTTTTCCATTTTCCAGCATAGTTCCTTCTTGTTGAAGGTCTGCGTGCTTCAAGAATAATGTCTTTAACTCTTTGGGAAAGTTCTGGATTAGCTGCTGCTATGTGATGTTCCATGCAGTCAGTTGCAGCGTTTTAGGTTTGGATGTATGATGCTGTAGTTGTTCTGAGTTAACATCAAAGGCATCAGGGTATTGGCCACATATTGTTCGAGACATGCTCTTCAGTAGTGGGTACCAGTGTTGTCTTGGCCAGTTTGGAGCTATCAGGATTATCCTTGGGCGTTCTTCCTTGATTTTTAGTAGTACCTTGTGTATCAAAGGAAGAGGTGGGAATGCATATGCTGTTAGGCCTTTCCAGTTGAAGGAGAGTGAGTCCACTTTCCATGCTAGTGGGTGGAATGTCCTTGTGCAGAATTTTTGAGCTGGTGATTGAGAGGTGATGCGAATAGGTCTATCTGTGGCATTCCCATTTCTTTGAGATGGTCTTGAAGATGTCCGCAGCTTCCATTCGTGGGCATCGAAGTGGTTCTGCTTAATATGTCTGCTAGAGTATTGTCTTTCCCCGGTACAAATATTGCCTGTAACTGAATGTTGTAGCTGAGTGCCAGGGTCCACAGCTCCAAGGTCATTCTGCATAGGGGGTATGAATGAGTGCCTCCCTGTTTGTTGATGTACCACATGACTGTGGTGTTGTCTGTCCTTATCATCAACTGGCCCTCTGAGGAATGGTTTGAACTTTTGAACTGCCAGTTTTACTGCCAGCATTTCTTTTAGATTGATGTGCAGGTGAAGTTGATCCTGTGTCCACAATCCTTGCATGCATTTGTCCAGCATGTGGGCCCCCCATCCTAGGTCTGAAGCGTCTGTTGTGATGGTCTGGCTTGGTTGACATCTGCGAAAGGGTAGGCCTGGGTTTGACTGGCATGCCTGAGCCCACCATAGGAACTCCTGTTTTAAGCATGGAATTAGTGGGATTTCGGTTTCTAGACTGTGTCTGTGTTGGGACCATAAATTCTTTAGGTACCACTGTAGTTTCCTCATATGTAGTCTGGCAAATGGGACCAAGATTATGCATGATGCCATGAAGCCCAAGGCCTGCAGAACTTTTCTTGCTGTTAACTTGTTCAGTTTTGTTAGTGCCAAGAAGTAAGGAGGAAGTTCTTTTTGTTTTTCTGTAGTCAGGAATGCCATTTGTTGTACTGTGTCCAATTCCGCCCAAGAATGTCCTTGTTTGGGATGGTATCAGCCTTGACTTTTGTAAATTGACTGTGTATCCCAGTCCTTGTAGCAAGTAAATGACCCTTTGTAAATCTGTTGTCAGCTTGCTTTTGTTGTCCCCTTGTAGCAGGCAGTCGTCCAGGTATGGGTAAATTTGAATTCCTGTAGTCTGCAATGGGCGATCACTGATGCCAGGCATTTTGTGAATACTCTGGGCAGTAGATAAGCCAAAGGGCAATGCTGAGAATTGATAGTGCTCTGATCCTGCAAGAAATCTGAGGTATCTTCTGCAGATTGGTCGAATGGGGACGTGCAGGTATGCCTCCTTGAGATCTAGAGTTACCAGCCAAGACTCCTTGCCCAGCATGGGAAGAAGTTGCTGTAGGGTCAGCATTTTGAATTTTGGGACAATGATGTATGTATTTAAGGTGGACAGGTCGAGAATTGGTCTCCAACTTTTTCCTTTCTTGGAACTAGGAATAGTCTGGAATAGAACCCTTTCCTTGTTCTGCTGTTTTCCACAGCTCTCATGTTTGCTAACTCCATTATCTGGCGTAGAGCCTCTGTTTTTGATTTGGAGGTAGATTTGGCATTCCTCTTTTGACTGGTAAAGTGTGGAAGTGAAACCGGTAACCTTGATCTATGGTTTGTAAAATCCACTTGTCTTTTGTTATGTAGTGTCAGTTCTTTGAAAATAAGGTTAACTTTCAGAGGAGCTGCTATTTGTTCCCTGGTAGGCGGATTTAGGATTAAGTCACTGTGGTTGTGCTGATGTAGTGGCAGTGGCTGTGTCTGTGCCTCTGTTGTTACCTTGCCACTGTCGTCCTCTGTAGGCACCTCCTCTGGATTGGTTTCTGCCTCTGGAACGTCTATTCCTGCCCTTTGAAATTTTGTGGAGTCAGGAAAGGACCAATTTTGGCAGGCCAGTTCCTGCTAAACCTTGGGGGTTGAACCTGCAAGAAATCTTTAACAGTTTGAACAGATTTTGCCTTTTCTTCCATTTTCTTCATAACCTGCTGGGCAGGTGTACCAAACAAACTTGTCTTGTCCATAGGAGCATCTAGCAACTTAGCTTTAACATGATCCGGTAAAGCTTGTTCCTTTAGCCATGCATGCCTTCTTATCACTGTGCCTGTCATGGCTGATCTAAATGAAGCCTCCAGTGCATCATAGCCACATTTTAAGGAATGGTTGCTAACCTGTTGTATGTTATTTACCATCTCTAATACATACTTCTTATCAAGAGATTCATCAGTGGTTAGTTTTTTAGTTAACTGATCAAGCATAAACTCTTGGTATTGTATCATGTGAAACTGACAGTTTAAAGCTCTAGCTGAAAGAGTAGCTGAAGTGTAGACCTTTTTACCCCATCTGTCTAATGACCTTGCTTCCCTTTCAGAAGGAATAGGGTTTTTAGCTGTGGTCGCGGGTACTGCCTTGGGACCCTGGGGTATAGTTTCTGGGTCTGCAAGTGGGGCCTTGTAAAGGTGGTGATGAGTATCTGGCACCCTGTAAAATCTGTCTGGTTTGGCATGGGCTGGGGGTAAAGAATCTGGAGCGGAGCAAACATCATTGAAAGCATCATCCACCACAGAGAGAACAGGAGGTATAGCTAAGGGCCTGTGCTGTGGGAGGTGCAGAAAGGTCCTAAGTCTTTTTCTGGAGTCTGAAAAATCCTGTTGCTGCCATTGGAACTGTTCTCGCATGGCATGCAAGGTTTCCCCAAAGGAGAATTCTTCTGGTGGGGAAGCAGCTGGAATGGATTCTTCAGCATCAGAATCTTCAAAATTGGAGAAGGAGCCTCTGGCTGGTCAGTTATGTCTGATTCATCAGCAGAATCATCAGAAGACACTGGCTCAGGGGCTCTGCCCTAGGTCTCTTCTCTGGGGGCTGAGAGGCCCTGTCTGGGTGAGATTGAGATCCTCTAATTAAAGAAATTAAATCTTCTGCCAAAAGCATTTGAGAACTAGAAGAGGGCCTGGATGTGGGGGTTTAACAGGCACTGATTTAGTAGTCTTGGCTGCTTTAGCCCTGGCGAAGGCCTTAATGGACATGGCTGCTGGAGGCCTAGCAGCACCGTGCTGGGGTAGAGACATGCAAGGGGCTGGTGTCTGATACGTCAACCACCGTAGTGGGTAAAATTTCTGAGGTCCCTTCAAGAGTTGTAGCAGGGGCCTCACTTGTAAGAATAGGTTCAGCTGTTCTTTGTTCAGTTTTTTCGGTTTGGCGTTTGCTTTACCGTGGTTTCGGCCGAAACCGCGGACCCAGTGTCGGTCTTTATCTTTTTTGGTAGATTGGGTAGTCGAGGATCCGGCGGCATAATGTACGCAAAATCAGTACCGAAAAACTGTTCTGCAAACTCTGACCGGCGCCTAAGCGTTCGTCGGTTGAAAGAGGCACAGGCGAACAGGCTGCTACGTCGTGGGCTGGGCCTAAACAAGGCAGACAGTAAGTGGAAATCTTTATGAGGTATTTGTTTCCCACAGGTTAAACAATTGTTAACTTTTTCTGACATCGGCTGAGGCAAGAAAGAGTCCCCAGCGTACTTAGCTTTAGAAGTCTTGATAGTATTGTAGAAGTAATCTCTGGATCCGACCGACCGGCACTTGCGAACAGCTTCTGCTTGAGCGCGCGGCAAGAAAGACTGAGGAAAATGGCGTCGGCTGATGCTTTTATGCGAAGACCAACAGAGATGGCGTCGGGTGGACATCAGCGCCGGACTTTGGAATCCGGCCGACTGCAGGGCTGCCTGACGACAGGACAACCCACTTGTTATGACTGCAGATGCATCCATGAAGGACATCTAGGCTAACTGCCCTTGCAGGCAATTTTAAGCCTAGCCAATTACCCCAAGAGAATCAAACCCTGCACCTTGCGTTCATAAGGTAAACACCTTAACCATTATGCCAGCCTCCCTCCCTAAATGAGTAACCTGAAAATCCATTACACGCTAAATAGTGCAGGGTACGTTTCTGGTGCAAGACCACAGATCTCACATTTTTAATCTACCAGGTTCTTAAAGCTCATTCTACTTCCACGTTTAACCATGTTCGATCCAAAGTCTGTTAAATATAGGTCTACATTAGAACACTGTAAACTACTTTAACACTAATTTTAACATGGAGGTTTTTGCTCCGGGCCTCCAGTAAAGTGACACTGCTCAGTCAGATCATCCTGGCCATCAAACAGATAAAAATACCATCTAGCTTCTGATTTTCTCAGATACTATGGTTTCACAATTTTAATGGACTTTGTAGGTTTAATTATTCACAGTTTTAGCAAGGAGCAGTGCATTTTAAGGGGACCCTGTAAATTACGGATTTACTATTTTGTGTATTTAGCAGTTTTACAGCTTCATCAGCATAAAAGTAAACCTGGCTCAAATTACATTTCACTGTGAG
Source organism: Protopterus annectens (assembly GCF_019279795.1). Lineage (NCBI taxonomy): Eukaryota > Metazoa > Chordata > Ceratodontiformes > Protopteridae > Protopterus > Protopterus annectens. The sequence goes on from NC_056735.1 coordinate 1,702,478,862, forward strand.
GATCTTTAGTTAATGCCTTTTAAGCTTACTTTGACTGTCCAAGTGGTGGTAACAGTGGTGGTAACAGCTGGAGTTATATGCTTATTCCTTATTTATACAAAAGATGGGGAAGTCCATTTCTGCTTCACTGTAGTTCTTTTTCATGTCAGCTTAATATACATCTTTAGCAAACTTGGCTTTCAGTTTTATATACAAAAGACCACGTTCTAGGAAAGTAAGCCATGGTTCCTTGTCTAGATACACTATTCCTATGGTTTCGTACATGGCAAGCTTTTTAATTCCATGCTTTACTACAAGTGACATGCAACCAAAGTACTAAATCAAAATCTTACAATCTAATTGTGTAATTCTCATGCATGGTGCACTTTGAAATTCAACTGCCTGTTCTACAGACTCATCTAGCTCTCTACTAGTCTTATTTTTAATGCGCTCTAATCCAGTTAGAGACAAAACTATACTCACAAATGAAAAACATCCACAAAGTTCATATTTTATATTGTCCTACATTCTTTTCCTCTCAGTTGTCTATTCCATCACAAAAGGTTGATTTAGTTCTACATTATTCATACTGATCAACAGTAAATAACACCTCCCTTTTAGAAATCCAGCTACAGTATTTTTCCTCGAGATTTTCCACTATGCATCTCAGCCAGAGGGCCATCTGTTTTTAAAACCTTAGCCTCCCTTCCCCAATTTGTCCACATCCTTTCTATGGCCACCACCAATTTCTCACCTCTCTGCCTACTGTTGGGATTTTAATCTTCCACATTGTTCTGGACTTTGCCATTACAAACTATTACCCACTAGTTCTTGCAACCTTTGTTTTATCCCTTAGTTTGCACCTACCCCCCAAAAGTACAGATTTTCAGCTAAAGTACTCATCTCTCCTTTTAACTATCCCATCAATTCCATTAGACTCCAAAAGTTTGACTGCATTTATTGCAAACATCTTTCATCGCCCCCATGGGTTTATCACAAGAGCACTCAAGACTGTTTCCTTCCAATAAATCTGTGCACCCCAACCAATTCTCACTTGCATCTGTTGCCATTTCAGGTCTCATGTTAGTTAGCGAAATTACTGTGCATGTACTTATGCATATATTACACACACACACGTATATGTGCATGTACACACACTTCAAATATCTCCAAGCTTACCATATCACTTCCTTAGATATTCTCTGGTACAACATTCCGATATGCCCGTTTTCCAAGCCCTGGTACAACATTCCGATATGCCCGTTTTCCAAGCCCTGCTACAACATTCCAATATACCCGCTCTGTTTTTCCAAGCCCATCTTCTCCACTACCCATATATTTTAATAAGAATTTTTGAGGTTCTTGCTTAACTCATCCACATGCAGGTCATTTAACATATATTCCATTTCTTTAGTGTGTACAGCCTACTGAGATAATGTAGTAGATACTGCTGTTTAGAGTTTTGAGAACAAAATGGACATCAAATCAAAACTGCTCGTTCTTGTGAGGTAAGCAGCTGTGGCATATCTTTTAAGGCATATGCTCCTTGTGACAGTTTGCATGAGCTCAGTTTTCTGTTTCTTCAAACTCGCAGAAGTTTTACATTTTTCTTCACTAAAAACCATTTAGCAGGATACAATACTTTAGACAAATTTATTCCACATTAACAATTTTACCTGCATTTCAAGTGAGCATATATATTTTACTGAACTACTTCAGACTGCAGTCACTCCATGATCTTTACCACCTCCAGTCACTCCATGATCTTTACCACCTCTCCTCCAAAGAGATTATGTTGCAGTATACAAAGATTTTTTTTTATTGTATTAGATTTGAGGGTCAAGTCTCCTGCAGTGATAAAATGTAATCAGTGCAGAGCTGCAAAGCATTGAAAACACTTGGCTTTCCTTAACTCACATTTCATTACAATTTAGATCACTATTAGATGTGCAGCATATATGAACTTTATTGCATTTTTTTAGATTTCCTTTATGCCCTAAACACTTTCTAAAAAGCTGCTACACTGTACTGGAAAATGAAACAACCCTTGCTAGACGCAAGAAAAGCGTCAATGGTGGGGATCATTTCAGGGATAATGTGGGCATGACCAATCTATGATGGCACCCCTTGAAGGCAACATTTATGGGATCACATGAGTTGAGAGGAACAGGCAGCCTTTATGATATGGACGCTCATGTCCCCACCTAAGGCAGGGGTTAAGGCCCATTCATGCAAGGCCAGGATGTCAGCAAGAGCACCAAACTCCCTAAAGCTTTCCTTGATGATGGCCCTACCAGATGGCTTTCACTCCATGGAATCTGCAATGGAGGCCCTGCATTCTTTGGACTACAGTCCATTAATTCCCCATCAGTAGTCACCTATGGTCACTAATCAGAAGGGAGTCCCTACAAAAGAAAAAGGGAAAATTATAATATTGTACTGCCAACTGGACTGTCATTGCTGGAAAAGGTCTGTCGACCAGTACTCCTATTCAATTAAAATGAATAAACAAGCTCAAGGCCTAATAACCAACAAGCTCAACACCTCAGACACCCATGTTTGAACTTGTAGGTGCCCATGTAGTCATCCCATTCTTTCTGAAGGCACAAACTGATATGGTCTCAGCTTAAATAAGGAGGGTTTAATACAGAGTGCAATTTTATTGTTTAACAAGTGCCATCTTGTATTCAGCTCAGAGTATTCTAAGAAAAATGGTTTCATATAAGGGGTCCTTTAATGGTTCCCATGTTGGGCACTGGTTTCCTCTAAGAAGGCAAAAGGACAAGAGGGAAGAGTTGGTCTGTTTACAAGACAATACTTGAAGTCCATTAAATTTTCTTTTTGAAAGATCCTTGTACCCTTTTCAAAAGTAACTACATGCAAGCAAGTGACAGAACAGGGTACAGTATTCAAATGGTCCGAGAAGACCAATGTAAAATGAATTTCTCAGGTGGGTAACTTGCTATGCTTTGCTTACTGCAGCAGCTGTACGGGTATCAGATAGGTCATCTATAAAAGGACTCCATAGCACAAGTTCAGCTGATGCTCGGTCTTGTATAAAGTTAAGAGCAGAGACAATATTGCATTTTGTGATGCTGAAGGCAAGGTCACTTCTATTGCACTGTGTGTGCAATGTTAAGAGCTGCTCAAAAGTAGGTGGCAGCATTGAGCTTGAAGACAATGCATGCAAGTTTAGTCATCTGCATTACACTGTATGCAGGAAAATGGTCAGTTTTGACAGCTTTCAGGTACTCCAGTGGTGACAGGGGATGAAGAGTACAAGTGGTCATACTTATCAGCTAGGTGTGGCCACAGCCTATTCTGAAGCAAAGTTAATGCAGATAATTCCTTTATGGTGTATAGTGTTGAATCCTTCAGCCAGATCTTGATGAGCAACCAGTACAGAAATCTTCATAGCCGGTAACAGTCTCACACAAACCAGATTCAGCACACAAGGTCTGCGACATCAAAACATCCTGCAATAGGTCATGGAGGCAGTTTCTGAAGTCGGGCAAAGTTCAGTGAGGATTCCCTGTCTCCTTGCAAAGTTTGAGAGACTGATTTGCAACTATTAGGGTCTGTAATGGACTGGGATCATAAATGCCTGCTTCCAGCTATCAGACACATGCCTAGTTTTAACAATTTATTAGAAATGTGGATACAGAACTGCATATGCATTAGATAACTTCTAAATGCAAAAATCAGATTTTTGGGTATTTTATCTAGTCCCACTGCAATGGTGTTGACATTGGAGAACAGAAGCGACCCATTTCAGATGTAATTTTGAGTGGAATCTTGTTGGAGACACAAAAAAAAGTCCCCTTTATATTCTGAAATTTGCTCCAAATCTGTACGCTTAAATGTCATCACCATAAGAGCGAATAGATACTTTGCCAGTCTTACATTTGGTCTTCACAACCTTCTGTTTTTTTGATGTGGTTGTAGTAGACCTTATTACTATCACAACAAGCTTTTTCCTCCAATGAAGTTTCAATTTTGTTGATAATTTAAGGAGTTATTTTTGGATGACGCTGACCTTAGCCTTTGTTGCACTGGGTTGGAAAGAGTACTCTTTATTTTGATTTAAATTTATTGATCTCGTATCTCCTTTTTTAGGGAGTACTGCAGAATCTTCTATTACACCTAGGCCTCATTGGGATGAATTTAATTTAATGCACAAGTGCTGTAAATGGGCCATGAGGAATTCAAGAACCTTCAAACAGTGCGTTTTTCCATGTAACCAAAAAAACACTCAACTAGGTCCATTAAAAAAAAAATCGCAAATGTTAAATATACCCAAAAACACGATAAAATATACTCATTAGCGTTACAAAACGTAAAGTGGCAAATAAAAAATTCACTGGAGGCCACAAATAAAAAATCATAACTTTGCAGCCCTCATTTTTAACATAGGATAAATGGAAATATGTTCATTCAATCCAGGGAATGTGGAGACATCTAAAAGAATTTGCCACACTAATTCGCCATATTCAATTCTGTGTTCTCACTGTCCACCTCTAGTACTAGGGTTAATTTTCAAATTTCCAAATTCAACTTGGTGAAACCTTGACAAACTAAAGAATGTATAGGGCATTGTTGGCATTTCCTTTTGTGGTCATATATATGTTCATATATCCTTTTGGCTGTCAGTTTTGCCCACATACTATGCCTGACACTTTACAAATGGCCATGTAAACAAAGTCCATTTGTTTCACAACCCCCCCCCCTTCACAAAAAAAAAAAAGTTACTTTAGTGGTGCAGTAGTAGTTTAATACAGCACATCACTGTCTACAATACAAGTACAAAAAACTACATCTCCCACATTTCACTGTCCCTAGTGGCATCTCCACTTTGTCATACTCTAGTGTTTTCTTTATATTACCATCGACTTTATATAGAAATTGTGGACAGTTGCACACAGTTCAAAAAACTGTCAACTTTAAGTACAGACTATTTCTTGCTGATATTCTTTACAAAGAACAAGAACTGTTGCACTTAGTCACAGAATTTTGATAACTAGAATCTTACTTGCTGGTACACCTTGACCGCATCTTCCTTTACTGTTTCCCAACAGGAGGATGTACTTGACTCCCAATTCCTTGGACTATCTCAGCTTCGGCAGCCAAAACTAAATCATTCGGGTACCCCCCCTCCAAAAATAACTGGATAACATCCTAGCTGCCCTTATAAAAACTTACCCTTAACCAAATTTCTCTTACAAAAAGGATTGGCAACTGTTGTGTAATTATTTGTGGCCTCTCAACTGAACTTTGCCACTTTACATTTTTTTAATGCTAATGAGTATATTTTATGGCGTTTTTAGTGTACACTTCACACAATTTATGTTTAATGGTTTTGTTAAATTATGTCAGTTACATTACTAAGTGAATTACTGATTAATTGGAATTGTATTTAAACCTGTGTTTCAAACAAGGAACTGTTCTGAAGTCCCAAGTTGGTGGGACAAAAGCACTTCACGTTTATATACTTTTTTGCATAAAATATGATTGCATATGTTGTGTGCTCTGGTTCTGAGTAGGAACAGATTTCCATCTTAAAGTACCTCCTGCTATATGGACCATGAGTAATTCACCAATATGTTGTGTGGAGAGGCTAACACACATTACAATAAAATTCTGCTGTTTGAAAATTCTTTAATGCAAGTTTTATTAGGCTTGGTGGGATATACAATTGCAATCCGCTTTTGTACCCAACTACAGGATGAGCCACATTTCTCCCAGTCAATGTGGAGATGGGGTAGAATTTAAGTTCAGGGGAGATTTATGAGCTTATCAAGGATATTATGTCCTTGGGGTGACACAGGAGTGCATAATCATCTTACAATATTCTAGTTTGTGGTGTTTATTGTAATCCGGATTTGAAGTACTTTGTGCCTACAATGTTGTTACTATAACTACTTCTGAAGGGCAGTGGGCATGAGTGGAAAGTTGTACCCATGCATCTGTGGAATTCATGTCTGACCTTAAAGGAAAGTTAGGATTCTAAGCCATCTGTGTTTAGTTATTTTGCAGGTACTGGCAAGTTAAAGCTTCATCTTAAGATGAACAGATAGTAACCTGAAATGTCCATGACTGGACCCTGCCACAAAGGAATTGAATGTTAGGAGGAAAGTCTGCTCAGTATCCTGACCACTTCTTTGAGAAGTGTAACCCATTCCTTGTTTAGCAGGTCTGGGCAAATATCTATTAGTGTGTGGAGATCTACTGAATTACCCTGGATCAACACCTTAATCTAAGCCAACAGATGAAATCTTCTGCATATTTCGAGTGCCATCCTCAAACAAAAAGGGGATAGTGCCAACCCCACAGAATTTTCCAGCCAGACAGGATCATCCACAAGGTTAACCATCTCTCCCCACATTGTCATGACAGAGGAACATCCAATGGTCACAGATTCCAATATGTAAAATTGGAAACTGCCAAGCCTAAACCACAAAGACTCTGGATAAGGTTAATGGCCTTTGTGACAAACATATGTTTAGCTTCAGGGAAGCTAATTTTGTGATGTGCAAATTCAGTATACCTAACAGTAGTCACTAGTTAGGAGGGCTTTTCCAGTATTTTTTTTTTTTTTAATATATTTAGCAGCTGAAGAGAGACAATGGCAAAGCTTTTGAGAAAGCAGAGGACTTGTTACCTTTGTGTCTCTCAGCCTTTTTTGGGTCCCTCCCTCTTTAGGTCGACCGATTCCTTGTGTTTTTTCATATTAAATTATTAGCATGAGCAAAATGACTGGTTTTGTGGTCAAAGCTCACATCAAGACAAAACGCTAAAGACCCAGCCATCTTACACTAGAGAACGTCTGCATTAAAGTCACCAAAACAAATTCTAATCCAGCAGGAATGTATGCTGTATTGGCATCAACATTTCATACCACAGCAACACTCTTCCATAGCATCACCATCTTAACCTGCAACAAGCATTTTTGTCTGCAGACGAAGAATCTCTCAACAGATGTTTCTAACAGAACCTGCTGCTTTTTGTTAGTGAAGTGATACCTTTTCCCTCTCCCCACCCCACAGTTTGTAGATTTCAGGCTATGAACATGCAAGATCACCTTCATTCAACAAGCACTGCCAGCAAGATGTCACTTACAGCCTGTACCTCTTTGCCTTCCTAGATTCCAGAGACGGAAAACCAGTTCAGTAACTATTCAGCAGAAAAGGACTGCATAAATCAAATCAGTGTCACGCTTTACTATGAGCAACTCCGGTGACTGTAAGAAGCTCAAAGCTATCATAATGGATGGGCTCAATTCGAGACATAAACAGATGTTTTTCCTAACTAGTTGATCACTGCAAATGTGGGGAAAATGGTTATTTAATATGTAAAAGCAAATAGCCACCAGGGTATTTTCACTATACCCACTATCTCATACTCATTAGCCCTTGACATTCCATAACTTCACTTCATTCCCTCCCCTTCATTAATAAAAACTCACATTTTGCACACACACTTCAAAAATGCATTTGACTGCTGACAAAGACTTGGATCCGCTGTGGTGGATAGGTACTACTATGCAATGCGAGTTTACATGCAGACTCAACATATATGCCTGCCACAGTACTTATTCACAACACAGACCAAGTTGCATGGGTGAATAACTTGACTAGGTTTATAAACATTTTATCTAGCTTTGCAAAAGAAAACCTAAACATGCTGTTATTAATGCAATACAGAAACATTACCTTCCATTGTGGCAAGTGAAGTAACCGTGGCATGCTGGTCAGACAGCCTAAGATCCAACAGAACTGGGCATGTTCTGATACCTTAAGATGAGAAAAAGTGAGAAAAAGTGAATTAAATCACCCAAGGCCTTCAGCAATAAGCATGTAAAAACTGTCAGAATGTGAGGATTATTTTTGACTGAATACATTACTGACTTATTGAATACATATGTAGTGGTACACCCAGTTTTAAATTTTCTTGAAGTGGATACAAAAATGTGTTACACTAATCTTGCACCAGCAAAGTTCTGGAAAGCTTATAATACTATCATAAATCTAGCAATCCATAGACATATCTACTAAATTTTATTTCTTTAGACTTTTGACAGAATTAATACTTCCATAACCTTTTTTCAGGGGAAACCGAAGGTGGTACTCATATTGACTAAGGGAATATTGGTCATGACATAGAACTTACCTTACTCTTCAGGAACGGCTGTGGGAGAGATCCCCAGGGAGATGGGATGTCTCAGTCTAACATCTCATCCAAAGGATGGAACACTTGGGGTCTAGCACCACCTAATGCTGCATTGCAGTGTTAATACTGAAAAATTAAGCCAACTTCGTGTGGGAAAAGAATCCATACCCTTCTAAACATCCAGCACCAAAGGCAAGTTGACCTGTTGCGCTACTGAGACTTTATACCATCGGATATTACAACCAGAACTACATCCAGGCACAAGTGCAACTGGTGTTGGGAGAGCACCTATTAGGCTTGACAGTAAGGGTGAGCATGACTATCACATTAAAAGAAGCCAGTTTAAAGTAGACATTTGGAAGTACTAGCTCACAAAGAGGGCATGCCAGAAATTCAAGTTAGGTAACAAAAAGGTCCATGTTAACGAGCATAAGAAAGCACTTTAAGCCAAAGCCCATTTCAATCTCTATGCAACAAAATGGTGACTAACATCTACATTATGGTAAGTGTACACAACTGTACTTTCTCATGTGCATGTTGGAGTGTATTCACTGTTTCAGTCCTTACAAAATGGGTTATCCGGCTCCCGGTAGCCCACAGTAGGCCAGAATACCAAAGTTATTGGTATAGGACGTCAGCTGCCTTCGGTTGTAAACATGGCATCTGCTGCCTTCCTTTGTACCTGACGTCATTTCCTTAGTTTTTCTTGATTTAACTGTCAGGAGCCCCCAAGAAGGCTAGACCAGGAAAAGAAAAATCCAGTCTGTGCCCTAGGAAAAAAGGGGGATGGAAGGGGGGGGGGGGACCAGGACAGCAACAGTGAATACACTCGAACATCTGCATTTATGGTAAGTGTACACAACTGTACTATGTTAGTGTTTCACTGTTGCAGTCCTTACAAAATGGGTTGATTCCCAAAGCCCAGGGGGAAAAAAAAAAAAAAAAAAAAAGGATCACCACCCACTGTTTAAGGGTTGGTAAGAATGCCCTGCAACACTGCAGTGGCAAAACCAGCCCTGGACTTAGAAAACAAGGGTAAATTGTAATGCTTTGTGAAAGTGTGGACAGAAGTCCAGGTAGCTTCCAGGATGTCCCTAGTAGGTAACACCTCTCAAAAAAAAAAAAAAAGCTGCAGAGGTAGAGGCAACTCTAGTAGAATGGGTCTTAATACTCTGTGGAGGAACCTCGTCATGCTGTAAGTACCAAAAGTGAATACAATGAGCAATCCATTTAGAAATAGCTTTGCCCTGGTGCAAAAGTGACCAACTGATCCGACTTTCAAAAAGGTTTAGTCCTATCTAGGTAAAATCTAAAGTAGTCTATGCACATCCAGGGAGTGCAGTAACCGTTCCCCTTTATTCTGAGGATAAGGGAAGAAAGTAGGCAGGTGGACAGACTGGTTAAGAGTCAGGCTAGAAACCAAGGAGGGATTAGTTCAGAGAGACACCCGATCCACACGGAAGATAAAAAGCTATACGGTCATTAAGGTTTGCAGCTCAGAACCCTCTTCTAGCTGAATGGCAAAGAGAAAGGCAGTTTTCAAGGAGAGAAACTTTAAATCTGCTGAGGCAACTGGTTCAAAAGGAGGCAGAGTAAGTTTCTAAAGTACAAAATTAAGAACCCAAGCAGGAGGTGGTGCCCTAGTGGATTTTAAATTGCTAGCTCCCCTGAGGAACTGTTTCATCAAGGGATGAGAGAAAATGGGTCGCTCAAAAGAACAATGAGCAGAAAAGTACAGTTTTGTACCTACCATAAATGTAGATGTCCGATAGGTATGCATCTGCAGTCATCACATATGGGTTGTCCTGCCTCAGGCAGCCCTTCGGTCGGCCGGATTCCAAAGTCTGGGTCCGGCGTCTGCTGATGTCGCCCTTTCCCCGACGTCAGAGTGACTGGGGTATAAAAGCGTCAGCCGATGCCATCTTCCTCAGTGTTTCTTGCCCCAAATGCCAGGTGCCCTGAAAGGAAGGCTAAATTTGGAGAAATGCAATAAATTCCAAACATGCACATAAATATACATATATACACATATATATACACATATATATACACATATATATACACACACACACACACACACACACACACACACACACACACACACACACACACACACACACACACACACACACACACATATACACACACACACATACACACACACACATACATACACACACATATATACACACACATATATACACACACATATATATACACACATATATACACATATAAAACAAATACACCAATCGGACATCTACATTTATGGTAGGTACAAAACTGTACTATTTCCTTCAAGGATGCATCTGCAGTCATCACATATGGGTAGAATACCATAGCCAATCTGGGGATTGAGGATCTATGTAAAGGATGGTGTAGCTAAAATGCCCTGCAGGACTGCCGTAGCAAAGCCTGCTCTGGATCTGGAATATAAAGGTAAATTGTAATGCTTGGAAAATGTATGCACGGAGCTCCATGTAGCAGCTTCTAAAATGTCCTTGGTAGCCACCCCTCAAGAAGGCTGTGGAGGTGGCTGTGGCTCTGGTGGAATGAGGTCTAATGTTAGCTGGCACTTTTTCCATGAAAGGAACAAAAACGAATGCAATTCCCTATCCATTTTGAAATTGTCTGTTTGGAAATTGCTTTTCCTTGTGCACCAGCAGCATATGCTACCAACAGCTGGTCAGTTTTTCTGTAGCTTTTAGTTCTGTCCAAGTAGTAGCGCAACTGTCTGTGTATGTCCAAGGTGTGCAGAAGTTTCTTCCCTTTGTTTTCTGGATTTGGAAAGAAGGTAGGCAGGTGAATAGCTTGGTTTAATGAGACCCTGGATACCACCTTTAGCATAAATGAAGGATTGGTTCTCGATGAGACTCTGTCCTGATGAAAAATAAGAAATGGCTGTACTGCCATGAGGGCCTGTAACTCAGATACTCTTCTTGCTGAGGTTATGGCCAGAAGGAAGGCGGTCTTCCATGACAGGAACTGTAGTTCTGCAGATGCTGCTGGTTCAAAGGGAGGCAGTTAGTTTTTCCAACACGAAGTTAAGGTCCCAAGTAGGCACTGGAGGTTTCCTTGGAGGATTGATGTTCTTAATTCCTCTTAGAAACTGTCTTAGGAGAGGATGAGAAAAGACAGGTGGATCAGTACTGTACTCTGCTGAAATTGCTGAAGCATGAATTTTAATGGAAGAGTAAGATAGGCCATTGTGGAGCATTTCTGCCAAGTATTCCAGGATATGTGCCATGTTCATCACTGTCGCATCTAAGCCCTTTGTGGTGCTCCAAGTGTGAAATCTTTTCCATTTTGCTGAATATGCCTTTCTTGTGGAAGGCCGGCGAGCTTCCATGATGATATCCTTCACTCTCTTGGATAGCTTATCCTGAGGAGGAGTCAAGGTATTTTCCAGGCTGTTAGTTGCAAGGTTTTCAGGTTGGAATGCAGAGTTTTGTAATTGTGCTGTGTCAGGAGAAGTGGCCATTGAGGAAGAGGCCATGGTTTTGTGCGTGACATGCTCTTTAACAGTGGGTACCAGTGCTGTCTTGGCCAGTCCGGAGCTATCAGAATCACTTTTGGCTGCTCTGTCCTGATCTTCAGTAAGACCTTGGTCATTAATGGAAGAGGTGGAAATGCATACACTGTTAGAGTTCTCCAGCTGAAAGATAGGGCGTCCACTTTCCATGCTTGTGGGTGGTATGTCCTTGAGCAGAATTTCTTCAGCTGATGATTGTGGGGGGAGGCAAAAAGATCCACGTCTGGCCTTCCCCATGATTGTGTTATCTGTAGGAAGATGTCTGGGTGCAGCATCCATTCGTGTGCATTCATGATATTTCTGCTTAAGCTGTCCGCCAGTATATTGTCTTTTCCTGGCACAAACTGGGATTGCAGCTCTATATTGAGTTTCAAGGAAAGTTCCCATAGATTCATTGCCAGTCTGCAAAGAGGGTAGGAATGGGTGCCTCCTTGCTTGTTTATGTACCACATAACCGTGGTGTTGTCTGTCCTTATTAGCAGGTGGCCTTGATGTAGAAAGTTTGAAGGCCTCGATTGCATGCATCACTGCCAGCATTTCCTTTTGGTTTATGTGCATGTGTAGCTCCTTTTGTGACCATAGTCCTTGAATACATCTGCCCTCCATGTGTGCTCCCCAACCGTGGTCTGAAGCGTCCGTTGTAATGGTTTGGCTGGCTACTGGCTTGCTGAAGGGCAGAACCCTGTTTGACTGGCTTGCTTGAGCCCACCACAGAAATTCCTTTTGGAGGCATGGAATGAGTGTGATCAAAGTTTCTAAGCTGTGACTGTGCCGAGTCCATAAACTCCTTGGGTACCATTGTAGTTTCCTCATATGCAGCCTTGCTTGTGGAATCAGAAGTATGCAAGATGCCATGCAACCCAGGGCCTGCAGGGTTTTCCTTGCAGTCAGCTGAGTTTGTCTTGTCAGATTCTTGAAGTAATCCGGTAGTTGTCCATTTCTTCTGTGAGAAAAGCCATTTGGGTGGTTGTGTCTAGATCAGCACCCAAAAAAGTTATTCTTTGGGATGGAACAAGTCTTGATTTGTGAATGTTGACTGTATATCCCAAGGCCTGCAGTAGGTGGATGGCATAATTAAAGTCCTTTACCAAAGTTTGTTGGCTGTCCGCTTGTATAAGGCAGTCGTCCAGATATGGGTATATTTGAATCCCCTGAAGTCTGCAGTGTGCAATTACTGATGCCAGGCATTTCTTGAATACTCTGGGTGCAGTAGATAAGCCAAAGGGCAACGCTGAGAATTGATAATGCTCTGAACCTGCAAGAAATCTGAGGTGTCTTCTGCAACTTTGTCTGATAGGGACATGCAGGTATGCCTCCTTGAGGTCTAGAGTCACCAGCCAAGACCCCTTGCCCAGCATGGGAAGGAGTTGCTGTAGAGTCAGCATTTTGAATTTTGGCACAATGAGATGAGCATTCAGTGCGGACAAGTCGAGAATAGGCCTCCATTGATTTTCTTTTCTTGGAACAATGAATAGTCTGGAATAAAATCCTTTGCCTTGTTCTGAAAGAGGAACCTTTTCTATAGCTTTCATTTGCATCAAGTTGGAGATTTGTTTCAAAGCCTCTGCCCTTTGATGTGGTGGCAGGTCTGGCATGCCTTTTCTTTTTGGCAATGTGTGAAAATGGAACCTGTATCCTCCGTCTATTATTTGCAGTGTCCATTTGTCTCTTGTAATACTGTGCCAATTTTCTGAGAAGAAAGAAAGCTTTCCGCCCAAAGGTGCTTCTAATTGAGCCCTGGTTGGCGGAGTCAAAGCAAAGTCATTGAGTCTGTCCTTGTGCAGAAGTTGTAGGTCCTGCACTACCTCTCTGGTTGTGAGGCTGCCATTGACTTCCTCTGTAGGAGCCTCTAGCTTGCCCTCTACCTCTGGCACGCCTAATCTTGCCTCTCTGAAATCTTTCTGTGTCCGGAAAGGACCAATTCTTGGTAGGCCAATTTCTGCTGAATCTTGGTGGTTGGACTTGTAGAAAATCTTTGACTGTTTGTACAGATTTTGCCTTTTCCTCAAATTTCTTTAAGACCTCCTGAGCAGTGGAGCCAAATAACTTTTGCTTTTCCAGTGGAGCATCCAGAAGCTTAGCTTTAACATGGTCTGGCAGAGATTGTTCCTTCATTCAAGCATGCCTACGTATGACTGCACCTGTCATAGCTGACCTACATGAAGCTTCCAATGCATCATAACCACACTAAGAAATGGTTGCTAACCTGCTGGGAGTTATGTACCAGATCCTGAAGTGATTTGCGATCTAGGGGTTCAGGTGAAGACAGTTTCTTATGCAATTCATCTAACTTGACAATTTAATGCCCTCATAGAAAGAGTAGCAGAAGTATACACTTTTTTACCCCATCTCTCTAAAGCCCTGGACTCCCTTTCAGAGGGGAGTGGATTTTTAGTAGTGGCAGCTGCAACCCCTTTAGGGCCCTGGGAAATAGTTTCTGGATCAGCAGAGTGGGCCTTGTAAAGAAAAAGATGAGAGTCCGGGACCCTGTAGTACCTATCGGGTTTGACAGGGGCCGGAGGAAGAGTGTCAGGGGTTATGCTAGACTCAGAGTACACATCATCAATGACATTCAAAACTGGAGGAATAGCCAAAAGTCTATGCCGAGGTAAATGCAGAAAAGTTCTTAATCTTTTCCTGGAATCAGAGAATTCCTGGCCCTGCCATTTGAAATGCTCTCTCATAGTGTGAAGGGTCTCCCCGAAGGATAGTTCTTCAGGAGGGGAGGCAGAGGGGATCGAGTCCTCTGCATCAGAATCCTCGTAGGCCGAAAAAGCCTCCTCCTGGTAGTCCGAGAGAGCACAGCCATCAGAGGCCTCCTCTGAGGAGTGGGGATCAGAGGGCTCAACCCTGGGCCTTTTGTCTAGAGGAGGTTGAGAGCCCCTAATTAAGGAAATAAGGTCCTCTGCTAAAGTTAGAATCTGTGAACTTGTAGAGGGTCCCTGAGGAATAACCCTGGGAGGCATAGCTTTTGTATGTTTAGCAGCTTTAGCCCTGGTGAATGCCTTAATGGACATGGAGTGTCACGCTTTACTATGAGCAACTCCGGTGACTGTAAGAAGCTCAAAGCTATCATAATGGATGGGCTCAATTCGAGACCAATAAATGTAGCCATAAACAGATGTTTTTCCCAACTAGTTGATCACTGCAAATGTGGGGAAAATGGTTATTTAATATGTAAAAGCAAATAGCCACCAGGATATTTTCACTATACCAACTATCTCATACTCATTAGCCCTTGACATTCCATAACTTCACTTCATTCCCTCCCCTTCATTAATAAAAACTCACATTTTGCACATGCACTTCAAAAATGCATTTGACTGCTGACAAAGACTTGAATCCGCTGTGGTGGATAGGTACTACTATGCAATGCGAGTTTACATGCAGACTCAACATATATGCCTGCCACAGTACTTATTCACAACACAGACCAAGTTGCATGGGTGAAGAACTTGACTAGGTTTATAAACATTTTATCTAGCTTTGCAAAAGAAAACCTAAACATGCTGTTATTAATGCAATACAGAAACATTACCTTCCATTGTGGCAAGTGAAGTAACCGTGGCATGCTGGTCAGACAGCCTAAGATCCAACAGAACTGGGCATGTTCTGATACCTTAAGATGAGAAAAAGTGAGAAAAAGTGAATTAAATCACCCAGGCCTTCAGCAATAAGCATGTAAAAACTGTCAGAATGTGAGGATTATTTTTGACTGAATACATTACTGACTTATTGAATACATATGTAGTGGTACACCCAGTTTTAAATTTTCTTGAAGTGGATTAAAAAATGTGTTACACTAATCTTGCACCAGCAAAGTTCTGGAAAGCTTATAATACTAAAGTTATCATAAATCTAGCAATCCATAGACATATCTACTAAATTTTATTTCTTTAGACTTTTGTTGACAGAATTAATACTTCCATAACCTTTTTTCAGGGGAAACCGAAGGTGGTACTCATATTGACTAAGGGAATATTGGTCATGACACAGAACTTACCTTACTCTTCAGGAACGGCTGTGGGAGCTTTTAGACCCCCAGGGAGATGGGATGTCTCAGTCCAACATCTCATCCAATGGATGGAACACTTGGGGTCTAGCACCACCTAATGCTGCATTGCAGTGTTAATACTGAAAAGTTAAGCCAACTTTGTGTGGGAACAGAATCCATACCCTTCTAAACATCCAGCACCAAAGGCAAGTTGACCTGTTGCGCTACTGAGACTTTATACCATCGGATATTACAACTAGAACTACATCCAGGCACAAGTGCAACTGGTGTTGGGAGAGCACCTATTAGGCTTGACAGTAAGGGTGAGCATGACTATCACATTAAAAGAAGCCAGTTTAAAGTAGACATTTGGAAGTACTAGCTCACAAAGAGGGCATGCCAGAAATTCAAGTTAGGTAACAAAAAGGTCCATGTTAACGAGCATAAGAAAGCACTTTAAGCCAAAGCCCATTTCAATCTCTATGCAACAAAATGGTGACTAACATCTACATTATGGTAAGTGTACACAACTGTACTTTCTTGTGTGCATGTTGGAGTGTATTCACTGTTTCAGTCCTTACAAAATGGGTTATCCGGCTCCCGGTAGCCCACAGTAGGCCAGAATACCAAAGTTATTGGTATAGGACGTCTGCTGCCTTCGGTTGTAAACATGGCATTTGCTGCCTTCCTTTGTACCTGACGTCATTTCCTTAGTTTTTCTTGATTTAACTGTCAGGAGCCCCCAAGAAGGCTAGACCAGGAAAAGAAAAATCCAGTCTGTGCCCTAGGAAAAAAGGGGGATGGAAGGGGGGGGGGAACCAGGACAGCAACAGTGAATACACTCGAACATCTGCATTTATGGTAAGTGTACACAACTGTACTATGTTAGTGTTTCACTGCAGTCCTTACAAAATGGGTTGATTCCCAAAGCCCAGGGGGGGAAAAAAAAAAAAAAAAAAAAAAGGATCACCACCCACTGTTTAGGGGTTGGTAAGAATGCCCTGCAACACTGCAGTGGCAAAACCAGCCCTGGACTTAGAAAACAAGGGTAAATTGTAATGCTTTGTGAAAGTGTGGACAGAAGTCCAGGTAGCTTCCAGGATGTCCCTAGTAGGTACACCTCTTAAAAAAAAAGCTGCAGAGGTAGAGGCAGCTCTAGTAGAATGGGTCTTAATACTCTGTGGAGGAACCTTGTCATGCTGTAAGTAACAAAAGTGAATACAATGAGCAATCCATTTAGAAATAGTCAGTTTAGAAATAGCTTTGCCCTGGTGCAAAAGTGACTAACTGATCCGACTTTCGAAAAGGTTTAGTCCTATCCAGGTAAAATCTAAAGCAGTCTATGCACATCCAGGGAGTGCAGTAACCGTTCCCCTTTATTCTGAGGATTAGGGAAGAAAGTAGGCAGGTGGACAGACTGGTTAAGAGTCAGGCTAGAAACCAAGGAGGGATTAGTTCAAAGAGACACCCGATCCACATGGAAGATAAAAAGCTATACGGTCATTAAGGTTTGCAGCTCAGAACCTCTTCTAGCTGAATGGCAATGAGAAAGGCAGTTTTCCAGGAGAGAAACTTTAAATCTGCTGAGGCAACTAGTTCACAAGGAGGCAGACTAAGTTTCTAAAGTACAAAATTAAGAACCCAAGCAGGAGGAGGTGTCCCTAGTGGATTTTAAATTGCTAGCTCCCCTGAGGAACTGTTTCAAGGGATGAGAGAAAATGGGTCGCTCAAAAGAACAATGAGCAGAAACAGCCGAAGCATGAACCTTTATTGAAAAGGAAAGTCCACCATTAAGCAAGCCTGCTAGATAGTCAAGAATAAGAGGAAGAGTAGGTTGAGAAGGGTCTTCCCCTCTAGCCTGCAACCAAATGCAGAATCTTTTCCATTTATCTGTGCAAGATTTCCTAGTGCTAGGCCTCCTGGCCTCATGAAGAACCTCAACCACCTGTTGGGAAAAGTTTATATTATGAGCCAGGCTGCCAAATGCAGAGTCTAAAGAGGAGGATATAGAATTTTTCCTCCCTCCTGAACAAAGAGATCTGGTATCAGGGGAAGATGCCAAGGCTGAGACTGGGAGAGACTGGGAGAGACTGAAGTAGTGGATACCAATGTTGCCTGGGCCAGTCTGGAGCTATGATAACGGCCCTTTGGTTTTTCATCCCTGATCTTTAACTCCACTCTGGGAAAAAGAGGCAGAGGAGGGAAGGCACAGATTGAGAACTGTGTCCAGGGGGAAGGACAGAGCATCCACTTTCGAAGCTTTGTCATGATGCTCCCTGGTGCAAAAGGCCGGAAGAAGGTGGTTGGTTGGAGATAAGAGAGCCACCTGGGGAGCACCCCAACACTGAATGATGTGACCGATAGTCTTTAGTTGCCACTCGTGAGGATCCAGGACCTGCCTGCTCAACCGGTCTGCCAAGGCACTGAGCCTTCCTGGAAGAAACCGAGCTCTCAGATGAATGCCCATGGAAGATGCCATGGACTATAGTATAATGCTTTGACTGCACAGGGGGTAAAATTCCTTCCCTGCTTGTTGATGTACTACATGATTGTCTGTCCTGACTAGAAGAGTACCAGGAGAGAGTAGATGCTTGAAAGCCATCAAGGCCTGTTGGACTGCCACCAGTTCCTTCAGATATGTGCAACTGAATCTGTCGATAGCTCCAAGTCCCCTGAAAGCATCTGCCCTCTAGATGTGCTCCCCAAGCGTAGTCAGAGGCATCTGTGTTGAAAGTCTGGCTAGCAGGAGGTGGACAAAAAAGCAGGCTTTTGTTCTGTGAACCGGCCGTCACCCACCAAAGACACTGTATGCAGGCAGGGAATCGGAGGAAGTATAAAGTTTAAATCCTGCGTGTGTTGACACCAAAGGTTCTTGCGGTACCATTGTATTTTCCTCATATGCAGTCTAGCATATGGAATAATCAGAATACATGAAGCCATGAATCCCAAGGCTTGCAGGAATTGCCTTGCAGAGAGCTGGGTCATGCTTGCCAAATTCTTGAAGTAATTTGAAAGATCCATTTGTTTCTCATGGAGGAATACCATCTGGGCAGTGGTGTTCAGACTCACTCCCAGGAATACAGCCTCCCTGGTGGGTACCAATTTTGACTTTTGTTGATAGGTGTAACCCAAAGAGGTGAGAAGGTTCTTTACAAAGTCCAACTCCTTTAGAAGTTGCTCGGGAGAGTTTGCTTGAATAAAGACAATCATCCAAGTAAGGGTAAATTTGAATGTTTCTTTGCCTGCAAAAAGCACTGGAGCCAGGCATTTTGTAAAAACTCTGGGAGCAGTAGATAAGCCAAAGGGTAGTGCAGAGAACTGAAGTGCCCCTTTCCCCCCTTGAAGTAAAGGAACTGCCTGCAGCTTTCCCTTATTAGGATGTTCAGATAAGCTTCTTTGAGATTGAAAGTCACCAGCCAGGAATCCTTGGTCAGCATCGGCAGCAACTGCTGAAGAGTGAGCATCACCAGGAAAAAAAGTGTGTAGAATGGACAAATCCATAATAGGGTGCCAGGTGTCCCCTTTTTTGGGAACCAGGAAAGTCTCGAGTAGAAACCCTGGCCTATCTGTAGTGCAGGAACTGGCTCTATTGCTCCCAGGTTTAGCAAAGAAGAAACTTGCTTTTCTGCTTCTGCCCTTTGATAGGGGGGGGGGTATCTGGGTATCCTTTGTGGACAGGGAAGGTGTGAAAGGAGAACTTGTAGCCTTGGGATACTATTTTGAGTAGTCTGTGATGGTTGACCAGACATCTGCAAAAATGGCTACCCACACACACACACACACACACACACACACACACACACACAGGAAGCCCTGGGCCCGCAGAGGCAGGCAGAAGGCCAGAGTCATTGGGAATGCTTGCTATGGGAGGTTTGCTTAGAACTCCACGATTTTGAGCAGGAAGCATGCCATGAGCAGGAAGCATGCCAGTGCTTAGCCTTTTGAGGGATGGAAGTCTGTCCCCTAGACCACCTTGCAACCCCTAGGCCTAGTGCGACCCTGTTTGCTAGGATCAGGAAAAGTCCAATTCTTAGAAGGGTAATGTCTACTAAAGCGAGGAGGCTGAACTTGCAGAAAATCCTTAACAGTTTGCATAGATTTGGCCTAATCCTCCAACTTTTTCAACACCTCTTCTGCTTTACCACCAAAAAGACTGTCCTTGTGCAAAAGCACATCCAGTAATTTAGACTGGACAGGTTCAGAAAGAGGCTGTTCCCTGCAAAAAACCTCCAAAGTGTCAAAAACACAATGTAGAAAATGTTTAGTGACAAGAGTGGCAGAATTCAATAAATCATGCATGTCCTTACTCTCCATCAGGGAAGGAACACCAGCAATTTTAGCCTTAATAGCCTCCAAAGTATGCTGCTGATATTCAAGCATATGAAATTAACTGACCTAATTGCAAGGGTGAAGTTATAAACCTTTTTACCCATCTATCCAAGGCCCTAGACTCAGAGGGAACAGGATTTTTAGCAACCGTGGCTTCAGGGCCCTAAGAAATAATCTCCGAATCAGCAGTAGGATTCTTGAAAAGGAACCGATTAGAATCAGGAACTCGATACCTGCCAGGTTTTCTGGGAGCAGGAGGAACAGAATTAAGAGTCAAAGAAATGTCCATGAAAACAACTTCCACTACCGAAAGGATAGCCAAAGGTTTATGCTGTGGCAATCCAAGAATTCCTTAATCCTTTTCTTAGGCTGAGGGTAGTCCGAGTTTCCATTTGAAATGCTCCCTAACAGTATTCAGAGCATCTCCAAAAGAAAAATCTTCTGGAGAGGAGGCAGAAGGGATAAAAGTCTTCTGCATCAGAATCCTCAAAACCAGAAAAAAAGTGGAGAGTTTACCTCTTCATCAGCAGAGTTGCCGGAAACCTCAGTCTGAGGCAGACAAAACTTCTGGGGACAATTCCCTAGCTCTTAGGAGGAGGTAGCAGAGAGCCCCTGATGGTTGAGATCACTAGCCATTTTAATCTGAGACTGAGCCATTTGAGGGGAGGCCAGCTCCTGCTTTTGAGTGATTTGCAGCTGGAAGGCCTGCTAGAATGTCGGAGGGACTCTAGGCCTAGCCACCACAGTAGTCTGAACCAAGGTAGTCTGTCTGGATCCGGTCTCCAGGTGGAGAAGAGGCTCAGAAGCCGGTGCCTGCTTAGCGGCTCCAGACTCAAGAGACTGGAAGAGGGTCAGAAGACGAAGTGGAAGCCTGTGGTATGGAGGACTCAGAAAAGGTCTTGCCTGCTGCTGAACATCCATGGACTGCAGGGGCAATGAAAGCTCACCAACTACCACTGGGCTGACAACCAACTTAACAGGATGCTGGCTAATTTGACCCCAAGCCTGCCACGGGCCTTATCCTTGTGCTTCTTAACATTTGAATTCAGGAGACCAGAAGATGCCATACTGACTAACTTAGGCCAAACTCCAAAATGCTTATACAAAATCCTAGCTCTATGGCATATGGTACGCAGGTTGAAAAAAGCACAGAGATCACAATTAGGGACGTCGTGCTCAAGGCCCAAACAAGTGATACAGTAAGAATAAAAATCATGGTGTGGAATTTGTCAGGCTTACAACTAAAGGCAGCCAAAGTCATTATTCAGGCCGACTGTGGGCTACTGGGAGCCGGATAACCCATTTTGTAAGGACTGCAACAGTGAAATACAATCAAAACTCTGTGGCCTGCCATGCAATGACAGAATACACAAGACAGGTTATTACCATCCTTTCAGGTTATAATGTATTTTTACACTTTAGCAAGCACTTAATGAAAAACAGAAAGAATTTCCAATCTAGTGCACTGGGAGGAAGCCCAGTCTGTTTACATGCAGAAATCTCATGTTTCCCCAACCTAGTTCTATTGGTTGGAGGGCTTATTAATGAGCTTATCTTTTTAGTGCCTTCATAAATTCTGTACAACTGAGTGGCTCTTGGCTCATTCATATAAAACAAAGTAAGTTTATTGAATAAGTACACTTTTATAAGCTGTTTAAATTACAATATCAGTATCTCAAGTTTGTTTGTGATAGCATTTCACTCTGGACACCCCTTTACTGTACTGTAGTAGTAGGTGTTTACCTGAACTGGGAAGCAGACAAAAGGGCTCCACGTATTATTTTGCACTTCCATACTGTGACTGAAGTTTAGCAGTTTGAAAAATACTGTACATTTGCTGCTGCTTAAGTAGTTAATTGCACTGTATTATCGTATCTGCCTGTTGTAGATAGTTTGTGTGGTCTTGTTACACTTGGGCTCCAAACCAGCTATTCTACATCAAGAAAGTGATTTTCTGCACCCTCGTGGCAGACGTGCTAATCTAACCTGTCCCGAGTTGGTGACTGCTGGTGAAAGGCTTCCCTCAACAGCTATCAGTGAAACCCTTTCAAGCTTTTCTACTGCTCTAGGAACAACCCAGTTGCACATTGAGCAGTGTTTACTTTTGTAGGCTAACTGATCAATAAGGCTTGGTCTCTCGTGTAGTCTTGGTGCTATCAGTACGGTTTACTATAATTTATTCGGGTTTACTATCATTTATTCGAAGTGAAGTCTGTCGACACCACTTCATTCGAAAAATCAGAATATCGACAGTTGGCAATGTCGAACACTGACATTGCCGAAATACACATCTGCCCCTATCTCGACCCATGTTAAAACCCATCCCTAGGTAGCAGTCTACATGCATTTCGGCAATTCCAGTGTTCGACATTTTTGCACAATCTGTTGACCATGTGAACAGGTCACCAAGAGTACATTTCGGGTATATGACAGTAAACCCCATCAGTACAGCCCTGTCTAACTCATTCTCTTCCCTAATTAAACATATAGTAAAAGCTTGCTATTATGGATGGGCAGTTTCCCAATCATTTCTCTGGCCAGCCTGATAGAGATGGGCATTCTGAGGCACGGTAGCAATAGTCTCATGCACACTGACAACCACCTACTCCTGAAACAATTACTATACATGAGAGATGAAGTTACACTATGAATGAAACTGGAGGCAAGAGACTCTCAAATAAGGAGATATCAAATGCCAAACAGGTTGTCAGCTCATACACACTCCCCACACTAAAGGGCATGACAAACCACATATGTGGAGGTACTCACTAGAAACCTACCAAAATATAAGAGGCCTCCCAAACGGAAGTCACTTGCACACAATGCAAAAAACCAACACACCAGTGTCAACAAATAAGCCCATAAGGCACACCACCACAAAACCTAATGTATGGGTCATAGGTGACTCCATTCTGAGACGCACGGATGGTTCCCCTCACCAGGCTGGGGAAGGAGCAGGTTACGGTTAGCTGCCAGGATCCATCAAGTCACTTAACCACGAGTACTGGTATGACAGTCCATGTAGGGGTGAATTACTTGAGACTTGCCTCACTGGACTATAGGAAGACACAAATGAGCTCTCAGACTGTCACAGGCAGGTATAAGCCTCGCCTTAAGGTGCATTCTACCTTCTCCAAGGATGATGCTACAATACAAACAAAAAGTGACCAACATTTGGCTTAGCTTCTGGTGGCAGTGCAAGGGAATCCAATAGGCATCAGCCTGGGAAGAAGTAGTCAACAGGCCATGCTACTTTGCCAGAGATGGTTTGAACCCGTTTCCTCTAGGCTTTCAGATACTGGCAAAGGGATTAGCCACCCCTATTGTGCTTATCCTAGGCAGTGTCAAAATCACTCCGACAAAATCCTCTCTAGGTAAACTGAAGGCACTGCTGCTTTATGCCAAGAGTCTAAACAAGAAAAGTACAGTTTTGTACCTACCATAAATGTAGATGTTAGAGTGTTCACACTGCTGCAGTCATTACACTTGGGTTATCCTGCTGTCAGGCGGTCCCACAGTCAGCCAGAGTTCCAAAGTCTTGGTCCAGGGTCGGTTGCTGTCACTTCTTCCCTGATGTCAGTGCGCCAGGGGTATACAAGATGCATCCGACGCCACTTTCTTAGTTTTTCTTGCCCCAGATGTCAGGTGCCCCACAAGCAAATACACCACAAAGATTGTATAGGGTAGAAAGGTATAGATAAGTCCAGCTACGACGGAGGGGGTGGAGGGAGGGTAACCTGGACTGCAGCAGTGTGAACACAACATCTACATTTATGGTAGGTACAAAACTACATTTATGGTAGGTACAAAACTGTACTATGTTAGTGTTACTGCTACAGTCATTATACTTGGGTAGAATCCCAAAGCTAAGGTTGGGTGGCTGGTCTAGAGAGTTAGGCTTGGTTAGGAGGCCCTGCAGAACTGCAGTGGCGAATCCTACTCTGGATTTAGAGTAGAGAGGCAAGTGGTAATGCTTGGTAAATGTGTGCACTGAACTCAAGTTGCAGCCTCCAAAATTTCCTTGGTAGGTACTCCTCTGAGAAAGGCTGTTGAAGTGGCTGTTGCCCTGGTGGAATGTGGCCTAATGTTATTAGGGACTAATTTTCCATGCTGTGTGTAGCAGTAATGAATACAGTGTCCTATCCATTTGGAGATAGCCTTGCCCTGTGATCCTGCAGCATATGCTACAAACAGTTGCTCAGTTTTGTTTTGTCCAAGTAGAAGCGTAGCTGCCTGTGTATATCCAAAGAGTGCAGAAGTTTCTCCCCTTTATTCTGGGGGTTTGGATAAAAAGTTGGCAAATGGATGGTTTGGTTAAGAGCCACACTAGATGCCACCTTTGGCATAAAGGTAGGTTTGTCCTTAAGAAACCCTGTCCTGATGAAAAATTATAAAAGGTTCCACTGCCATTAATGCCTGTAGCGGAGACTCTTCATGCTGAAGTTACTGCCAGGAGCAGAGCTGTTTTCCATGATAAAAATTTTAGATAGGCTGTATTGGCTGGCTCAAAAGGTGGCAGGGTCAGTTTTTCCAAAACTGAATTGAGATCCCAAGTTGGTGCTCTCCGGGGCAGTCTTATGTTTTTAGCCCCTCTGAGGTATTGCTTTAGCAAGGGATGAGAGAATAGAGGAGGATCCCTGTTGTAATGTGCTGAAATGGCAGAGGCGTGGATCTTGAGGAGAAGGATAGGCCTTTGTCCAGCATCTCAGTTAAGTATTGTAAAATCTGAGGAATGTTTGGGACAAGAGGGTCAAAGCTTTAAACCTGGATCCAGGCGCAGAATCGCTTCCATTTTTCTGAGTAAGCTTTCCTGGTGCTAGGTCTCCTGGCCTCCAAAATGACATCCATAACAGCTTTAGAGAGAGGTGTTGCCTGTGACTAATGAATCTGCTATGTAGTCAGGTTTAGGGTTTTGAGCTGACCGTGCAGGATCTGATTGTTTGATTGAGTCAGAAGGTGTGGAATTTGAGGCAAAATCCATGGTGGGCCAAGATTGGGTACAAGTGCTGGTGTGGTCAGTCTGGGGCAATCAGGATCATCTGTGTTTTTTCTTGTCTGGCTTTTAGGAGTACCTTTGAAAGGAGAAGCAGTGGTGGGAAGGCATAAACTTTTAGGTTTTGCCAGCTGAACGAGAGAGCATCCACTTTCCATGCTTGCGTGTGATAAGTCCTTGTGCAGAATTTTTGTAGTTGGCAATTCAGTGGGGAAGCAAAAAGATCTAGGTCTGGGCATCCCCATTTTTGCGTTACCATGCTGAAGATTTGTGGATTCAATTTCCATTCGTGAGGGTCCATGATATTTCTGCTTAGTCAGTCTGCCAGAGTATTCTTCTTTCCTGGCAGGAATTGTGCTTGCAGATGAACTTGACAAGTCAGAGCTGTGTTCCAAAAGGTAATGGCTTGCCTGCATAAGGGGATAAGAATGAGTGCCCCCTTGCTTGTTTATGTACCACATTACTGTGGTGTTGTCTGTCTTTAATAATAATTGTCCTGGATGCAGAAGGTCCTTGAAAGCTGTTAGGGCATTTTGAACAGCCATCTCTTTTTGAATGATGTGAAGATGCATTTGGTCTGCAGTCCACTTGCCATGAATGCATTTTCCTGCCATGTGTGCTCCCCAGGCATAATCCAAAGCATCTGTTAGTCTGCCTGGCTGTGGGTAGAGTAAAAGGCTGACCCTTGTTTAGGTGACATGCCTGTGCCCACCATCGAAACTCCTGTTGTGGGCAGGGAATCATTGGTATTACTGCTTCTAAACGGAGTGTTTACTCACACTTTGGTACCATTGTAATTTCCGCAAATGCAGTCTGGCATATGGTACTAGTAGTATGCAGGATGCCAAGAATCCCAGGGCCTGCAGAATTTTTCTTGCAGGGAGATGGGACTTTCAATATGGAAATATTGAGTTAGTTGAACTTTTGTCTGGCGTGAGATAAGCCATCTGGGCCATTGTATTTAAGCTGGCACCCAGGAATACAATCTGTTGTGAGGGCACTAGTTTTGACTTCTTTTCGTTTACTGTGTACCCTAGAGAAATTAGCAACCTTTTTACAAACACCAGATGCTTTATAAGAATGTCCTTTGTCTCTGCTTGAATGAGGCAATCGTCCAGGTATGGATATATTTGAATTCCTTTTGGTCTGCAAAATGCAATTACTGGTGCGAGGCACTTTGTAAAGACCCTGGGCGCAGTAGATAAGCCAAAGTGCAGTGCAGAGAATTGGTAGTGCATTGTACCAGCTTTGAATCTGAGGTATCTTCTGCAATTTTGAATTTTGTCTGCTAGGGACATGCAGGTATGCCTCTGAGGTCCAGAGTAACAAGCCAAGCCTTCTTGCCCAGCATGGGTAGAAGCTGCTGTAGTGTCAACATTTTGAATTTCGGAATATCCAGGCAAGTATTTAGAGTTGACAGGTCTAGTACGGGCTTCCAGGCCTTGTCCTTTCTGGGGACCAGGAAGAGTAGAGTAAAATCCTTGTCCTTGTTCCTGTTGTGGTACTTTTTGAATAGCTCATGTCCAGGAGGGCTGAAATTTGTTTGTGCCTCTGCCCATTGATTGTGGCAGGTCTGACATTCCTTTTAGCCTTGGTAAAGTGTGAAAGTGGAACCTGTAACCTTGAGACAATATTCAGAACCAATTTGTCTTGGGTGATTGTTTGCCAGTTTTGAGAAAAAAGTGCTAGTTTCCCCCCTAAGGAGGCTGCCAAAAGGGAAGTGCTTGGCGTACGAAGGGGGAAGTCATTGGGACTGTTTCCTGTAAGGTTGAGACTTGTCCTGACCTCCTTTTGGGGTTGAGGTGCCCCACTGTTGTCTGTTAGAGCCTTGTGGTTGAGATCTGCCTCTTGGGCGTCTGCATCTGCCTCTCTGTGGCCTGACACTGGAAAGGACCAATTCTTTGTTGGCCAATTTTTGCTAAATCGAGGTGGCTGTACCTGTAAGAAATCCTTGACTGTTTGCATAGATTTAGCTTTATCCTCCATTTTCTTTAATACCTCTTCTGCCTCAACACCAAACAAGGTATCATGCTGTAAAGGAGCATCCAATAATTTTGCTTTAACATGATCAGGTAAACTGTTCTTTTAACTAAGCATGTCTTCAAATCACAGAACCTGTAACTGCAGCTCTACAAGAGGCCTCTAAAGAATCAAAACCACATTGCAGAGTATGCTTTCGCACCTGTTCAACTGCATGCAATAAATTCTGCATTTCTTTACAGTCAGGAGCTTCTGAGCTTGCAAGAATTTTCTGTTTTAACTGAGCCATTAAATATTGTTGGTACTTAAGCATGTGAAACTGGCAATTTAAAGCCCTTACTGCTAAAGCTGCAGAAGTGTAAACTTTCTTCCCCCATCTATCCAAAGCTCTGGAATCTGTCAGAGGGTACTGGATTTTTTGTAATGGAAGCCTTAACCCCTTTTGGACCCTGGGAAATAGTCTCTGGATCAGCAGAAGGGTTTTTATAAAGAAACTTAGTCAGGGACTCTATTAATACCTATCTGGCTTGGCTGGTGCAGGGGGCAAAGAATCAGGAGATGAGCTGGATTCAGAGAACACATCATCCACAATATCTAGCACAGACGGAATAGCCAGGGGCCTGTACTGAGGCAATAAAAGGAAATCCCTGAGCCTTTTCTTGGATTCTGAATAATCCTGACTTTCCCAATGGAAATGCTCCCTCATGGTATGTAAAGTTTCCCCAAAAGAATAATCCTCAGGAGGAGAGGCTGAAGGGATAGATTCTTCAGCATCAGAGTCCTCATAGGGGGGTAGAGAGTATCCCTGGTCTGAAGTGGAATCAGAGGAAATGGAAACCTGATCAGAGGAATCATAGTCTGTATCCTGCCTAGGCCTTTTCTCAGGAGGGGGATGGGAACTCCTGATTAGAGTAATGAGGTCTTCGGCCATTTTAAGCATCTGTTTCTTAGGCATGGAGGACTGTCCAGGAGAATGCTGTACTTGCTTGCCTTTAATGGTACTTTTGTCTTGGCTGCTGCTTTAATGGTAAGTTGTGAAGGTCTGAAAACACCCTCAGAAGCAGATGCCTGCTCAGCGGCTTCAGACCCATCTGAGGGATTAGATTCCGTAGGCCCAATACCTTGAGTTTCCAGAGGCCTAGTTGTCTCCATGTGAGAGTCGGTGGCAGCCTGTGGCTCTGAGGTAGCGGGTGTCAGGGACTGTGAAAGCGCCTCACTAAGAACCGGCGACTGGCCTAGAAGAGGTTTCGTCGGTTTTGGACCTCGGATGTCTGTCTTTGTCCTTGTCTCTGCATTTTTTCGGAATGCGGTCGGTTGATCCGACGGCATAGTATAATTGAACCTTCGGCCGTAGTGCAAACGTCGTTTTATAGTGAGTTTGTTAAATCTAGCACAAAACAGACAACTAGTGACGTCGTGATCAGGGCCTAGGCATGGAATACAGTAAGAGTCCTTATGAGGTATTTGCTTCCCACAAGAAATAAAATTAACTTTTTCTGACATCGGTCTGAGGCAAGAAAAAAATTCCCCAACGGGGTACTTAGTTTTATTGAAGACTTTGGATCTGAAATTAGACTTCGAAAATCTCAGGAGTCGGCCGACCGGCACTTGCGAACCGCTTCTGCTTCGGGCACCATGCAGCAAGAAAGACTGAAGAAAATTGCGTCGGATGCATCTTATATACCCCTGGCGCACTGACATCAGTGAAGAAGCGACAGCAACAGACGCCAGACCAAGACTTTGGAACTCTGGCAGACTGCGGGACCGCCTGACGGCAGGATAACCCAAGTGTAATGACTGCAGCAGTGTAACATGAACATCTGCACTAAGTGCTCCTCACTTTGGAAGATGCTGATGTTTATGCAGTCACCAAAACATGGTTCAAAGATGCAGAAAGCACCCCAGCTGTGCAATGCTACAATGTGCATTATACTTTCAGACCACAAACTGAGCACGAAAGAGCCAAAGGAGACTTATCCATCTTCATGAAGGATAATTACACAGACGGGTCAAACAGCAGGACTAACTATTCCATATCCAACTATAGGGAAAGCCCCCTACCACATCATTGCTAGCTATAAGCCCTTCACCATGAAATGCATACTTGACTTACTGAAGTCACTTGCCATACAGCCCAACACCTTACTCTTGGGTGATTTTAATTATCCTACCACTGACTGGGAAATATACATGACCATAAACATGATGGCTCAGAGGTTCTTGGACTGTCAATGCCATGGAAAGAATTCTAGACCTTATTAACAAGGACAAATATACTCCAAAATTCTGGACTCAACGCAATTCAGATTTGTTAAAGGTAGATCATATCTGTTAAACATGAGTAACTTCAAGAAAGTCACCAAGGCTGTGGAGGAGGGAAAGACTGTGCATACCACTATCTTGATCTAGCCAAGGCAATTGACCAATCTCAACTCGGACACTAGAGAAACTCCAAATTGAAAATTAACCCCTACATTACAAGATGGACAGCCAGCTAGCTCACAGACAGGACACACCGTCAAAGTGGGCAACTTGACCTCTCGCAAAAGACAAGTTACCAGTGGCATAACACAGGGCTCCGTGCTGGGCCCTTTACTGTTCGGAATTTCTTGGAAGTCCAGGCAAACTTGGACAGCCTGGGGCTAAGTTCACCGACTATTGCAAACTGGGAGCAATCAGAGTCCTCCAACGATGTTACTATACTGTAGACAAGGTTAACAGACAAACGACTGGTGCCAAACATGAAAGGTGCCAAACATGAAAGGTGCCAAACATGAAAGGTGCCAAACATGAAAGGTGCCAAACATGAAAGGTGCCAAACATGAAAGGTGCCAAACATGAAAAACAATCTGAATGTCCAGACTCTCAAAGCAAATTGAACTACTCATGACCAATATGCAAGCTAAAAAAAGTTACATACTCACTAATGTTCCAACTAATGTTCTATTTGGGTTGTCCATTTTCATTCAAGTAATGGGTTCAGATCTGATCTGATATGACTGCCACTACACTAGCTTGTGGCCTCAAAGTGCCTTCCCTACCCATAATGCACCAACCCCCAACATCCCTCAGATCTTGTTTGCCACTTAAAGACCATTATGATAGACTATCTGGAGCTCAATACAAAAGGATAGTAGTGTCCTTGGAGCCTCTCATTCCTCCAGAAGTCATTGAAAAGGTTGTGGGTTGGTACGTGGGAGCTGAATGAAAATGGACTATACAGATGGAATGTTATGGCGAGTACATAACTTCATTATCTGGATGTCAATTTTCTTTCTGGATGTCAATTTTCTTTCATTTCTCAGCTAATGTGACAGAGTTCCTAGCTACTTAAAATCCTGGGTGGACTCCCAAGGATATCCCGGAGCACAGTTCAGCCAAAGGTTGCTTTTCCCCTGAAGGCCAGATCTACTTTGTAATGAGTGACGAATATGAGGATTTGACCAAGTTATAGCTGCACATATGTCATCTAGAGAAGCTCTAGATTGGAACACAGAAGTTATTGCCATAGATCTGGTTGAATGAGGTTGAGGGTTTTGGTATGGGGCGATTCAACCATCTAGAGTTACCTTTGTAATGGATTCAACCAATTTAGTATGTGCAAAGATGATAAATTAGCCGATGTGCCTTTCTAATTTCTTTTGTTCTGTGCAAGTAAAAACAATGGTCTATGGACATCCAATAAATGCAGCAAATTTTCTCCTTTATTTTCAGATTTTGGAAAGCATACTGGCAAGTTAATGGATAGGGTTAGTGTTGGATTAGGACACCGCCTTACGAAGAAAGGAAATATACTGGTATGTAACATGATCCTATCCTTGTGAAAAATCAAATAAGGTGGCTCAGAAGATGAAGGTTGAAGGTTTGAAAATTATTCTAGCAGATGCAACTGCAACTAGAAAAAAGTTGTCTTACCATAACGTTCCATCCGAGTTTTTGACCTTCCAGTCATCACGGATGGGTTCGGTTCCGAGCCTTCAGAACAGAGTGGGCCTTATACCAATCTTGCATGCACCAAAACCTCTCGAGCAAGCTGCTACCCACAATGCCCTTTACTCAGTTACCTCAGACAGAGTTAGCATGCAAAATATAGAGGAAGAAATAAGTCAGAGGCCATCTCTGTGCAGAAACCCTAATACACCACAAAGACCCAGAAGACATGCCAGGAACCTTTGGAGTGGGTCGGTGGGAGGGTGTGATGACTGGAAGAAGATGAACAACTCTGATGGAAAGTTATGGCAAGGCATGTTAATCTTCTTCCTAATCACCGATGGGACAGAGTCCCCAGCTTCTTGAACCTGGGTGGCCCTTATGGAAGAACATTCCTGAGAACCATTGAACCAAAGGCCGCTCTTTCCCTGGGAGATCAGATCCAATTTGTAATGCTTGATAAAGGTGTGGGGCTTAGCCCAAATGGTAGCTACACAAATGTCATCCATGGAGGTCCAAGAGTGGAAGGCAACAGATGCTGCAATAGCCCTAGTTGAGTGAGCTTTGATTTGGCCAGGCTTAAATCCATCCGTAAGTGAATGTGAAGGCAATGCAATCAGAGCCATTTAGTCAAAGTAACTTTCGATCCTGCCTCCCATTCTAGGACATGCAAAGGAGATGAAAAGCTGGTCCGACTTACGAAAGGATTTAGTTCTGCCCACATACAAACTAATTGTCTATTGAACATTCAGGAATGTAGGCAGTATTCTCCCTTGTTAAGGAGTAATTTGGGAAGAACACAGGGAGCTCAATGGACTGGTTAATCGAAAAGTCCGAAACCACTCTGTGGAGAAAGGATGGGTTAGTACAAAGTAATACTCTGTCCTTCTAAAAGATCAGATAAGGGCTCTTGATACATAATGCTTGTAATTCAGAAATTCTTCTGGCTGAAGTTAAAGCCACCAGAAAAGTATTTCCATGACAGGAATTTTAGATCACGTCACAGCCGGCTCAAAAGGGGGGCAGAGAAAGACTGCAGAACCCAGGACAGTTTCCATGCCTCCACCAGCTGTCTGATGGGAGGCCTGCTGTGGAAAATACCCTTGAGGAAGGTCTTACAAAGGCGAGAGGAAATAAGCAGGACTCCATCGGACCCATTATGGAAGTTGGGAATGGCTGTTAGATGGCCTCGAATGGTGGAAGCTGAGGCCCCATTGAACAGTTCAGCCAGATAATGACTAGTGGCTATGGCGGTTGAGAATGGGTCTAGCTTCTGATTACATGACCAAATAGAGAATCCTTTCCATTTGTCCCTGTAAAGTTTCCTGGTGGAAGGCTTGAGAGAGACCAAGATACTATCACGTACGGGGGAAGAAAGGGTTTCTTGCCTGGCAACTAACGAAGTGGAGAAACCAAGCTATCAGCTTGAGTGGACAGATTCTGGGGAGTCAGCCCCTGTGGGTGAGATATGAGGTCCTATCGAGTGCCTAGGATCCAAAGGAGTTTTGCAACAGAGGTCGAAGGAAGGGAAAACACACATGGCAAGGCCAGAATAGGGCAATGAGGATCACTTTGCTTCTCAACTGAATAGCTTTCCTTAGAACAAGGGGAAGAGGAATCTGAGCGTAAGCATAAAGGAGACCTGTGGGCCAATCGTGGATCAAAGTCTGAGACTCCCAAGAGGGGGAGAGAGGGCAAAGTAGCTGCTGCATTTTGTGTCCGACTGGGAGACAAAAAGGTCGCACCATGGCTGGCCCCAACAGCTGAAAATTTCCACTGACACACACTGGTTGAGAGACCACTCGTGAGGATGGAGAATGCATCTGCTCAGCCTGTCCGCAATCACGTTGGAGCACCCCGGGATATGTGTTGCAATCAGGAAGCGGTTGTAAGCCATCACCCACTGCCAGATTCTCATGACTTTGCGACACAGGGGGTAGGATTTGGTCCCTCCCTGTTAATGTACCAGACCATGGACATGTCCGACTGGACAGCAATCGTGATGGAGGAGCAGATGAAAAGCTTGCAATGCCAAAAGCACCGCTCTTCACTCCAGGACATTGATATGCAAGTTGACCTCTACATCAGACCACGTGCCTTGGACTGACTTTCCCTGGAAGTGGCCCTCCCACCCCAACAGGGAAGCATCAGTGATCACCGTGGAGCTGGGGAGACTGGAAGGGGCGACACCAAAGATTTTCGTCCGTACTCATCCACCAGAGGAGATCTTGTTTGCAAGTGATGGTGATGAGAATCTGAGCTCAGGGGGGTGAAGATTGGGTATCCACTAGGCGTGAATGAGCCATTGTAGTAATCTCATGTGTAGTCTGGCTAAGGGAACAATAGGGATGGCTGCAGCCATAGATCAAGGCTTGGACAACTTCCCTTGCAGACACCTTTCTGCGACAAGAGTATCACTTGAACTTGTGCCCTTAGTCTCTGAAGCCTGTGGAGAGGAAGTGAGATCAGGTTTGACTGGGTGTCGAATATTGCCCCTATGAATTCCAGTTGTTGTGAGGGTTGAAGGTTGGATTTCTCCCAATGTATGGTGATGCCTAGTGACCATGCTAGAACCAGGGTGTAGCAGGGGGGGGCGCTGACCAGAAGACGCTTGGTGGTGGTGGAGAGGAGCCAAATCATCTAGGTATGGAAACGCATGGAATCCCTGTAGTCTCAGATGAGCTGTTACCACTGCAAGACATTTCGTGAACACTCTGGGGGCCATAGAGAGACCAAATAGCAGGGCTCTGAATTGGTAGTGATTCGCTCACAACCGGAAGCGAATGAGGCTCCTGGAGCGCTTGTCCATCTTGATATGGTAATATGCATCCCGGAGCTTTAATGAGCACATCCACACACCCTCTGCAGAAAGGGAAGGATGTATTGCATTGTGACCATGTGGAACGTGGTCTGAACTACAAATTTGTTTAGATGGCTGAGATCCAGAATGGGCCTCCAGTCCCCCACCTTCTTTGGCACCAAAAAGAATCTTTAGTAGAACCCTGATTTGCACTGATCTGGGGGGACCGGTTGGATGGCTCATTTTTAACAAAGCTTTCGTATTTCGGAAGCCGCCTCCTCCCTTTGACTGGGTGGAACATTGGGAAGGGATTTCAGAGGTCTTGGATAAGATATTAGGGGAATATGGTAGCCTCTGGTAAGGATTCTCTGCACCCACTGATAGTTTGCAAGAGAGCCAGGCAGCTTGGTGCAGAGAAACACACCCCGACTGCTTCCACAGGAAAGCAATCTGGCAGCGCTTCAGGAGAGCTGATACAGTCTACCCGAGAAGGAATCTGGAGCCCTGATTCCGGGGACCCACTCTGCCCCAAAAGGGGAGTCTTCCATTACTGGAACCCCCTCTGCCTCTGGAGGAGTCCTCACCACGTGTATCATGGAAAGGACCTTGAGACTTTTAGTGCCACATCTTCCCGCTCCTCAGATTCCTGGAGAAGGAATGCTAAGGTTTGGAAAAGCATAGGCCAATGGCAGACTAGGTCTTCCAGTCTTGCTCGCACCTGGCTAGTGTATCCTTCACCTTGGCACCAAACAGAGCTGATGGCTCAATAGGGGCATTTCAAAAGGAAGACAGAGTCCCTGAGGTCACAAATGCGCAGCCAGGCGTGGTGTCTGACTATGCATGCACCCGCAGCTCTAGCTGCTCCTTCAGTTGCGTGCGACGGCAACCTCATGGAGGAATTGGATATTGACTCTAGGGTGGCAAGTTGGGAAGCAACTTTCTCATGCTCCATCCGATACTTTGCCCACGATACTTGGCGAGTTCAGAGATAAGATCTTTCTGGAGCTTCGTAAAATGTGCCAAAAAGTTCAGATACCTAACTGCAAAGGTCGCCAACGCAAAAACTCGCTTCCCTAACCTGTCCACTGCCTAGGACTCTGTTGGGTGGGCGGGTGAACAGCAACACTCTTCAGCAAGGTCCTATTTTGTGGTTGCTGCCACCATAGCGCCCACTGGCAAACCTCTGGACCAATGGGGTTGATCCTCTGGAGGGGACAGTACCTTGTCTGGTCTCCTGGGGATAGACTCAATGGAGTCCGGGTTCTTCCAAGGCCGTAGCATGATGAGTTTAACCAACTCATCAGCAAGGGGGGGGGGGGGTCACCCAAGAAGTAGAGGGCTGCAGGAATACAGATTCCTCCAAGAAAGGGTTGGAGGGCTTCCAGTCACCCCTCTGTTTCAAGATTTCCATAAGGTCTCTGAAGGAGACAGTCAGGGGGTGACCCTTCCCCATCATCTTAGTCTGCATCTTCTGTGGAGGACTTCTCTGGATAGTCCCATGCGTTTCTCTAACACAACCGTTTCAGAATGTGTTCTTCAGTGGGAACATCCGAAGACTCAGAAAGGGAAATACCCTGGATAAGGGTTTCCTGGGCCTTGTGCTCAAGAGTCCTGGAGGGTGGCCTTTGACAGCTGTGGCTCAGAAGGAACTGGGAAGGGGGGGGGGGAGAAGAGATGACCAACAGAGGAGGATTGCTAGAAGCAAGCACCCTCTCCATCACCTGGAGCACAGGCCCGCCCGGAGTGGGAGCACGAAACCGAAGACAAAAATCGGAACTGGAGTTACACCCCGTTCCACACGGTCTGCCCCCGGGGATGAAGCCTCAAGCAAACTCAGAGCGGTAGTCACCCTCTGATCCGAAGTTGGGACAGACTAAACTGATACCGGAACTGGAGGTTCCACCCCCCCCAAGCACGAGATTGAGGGAGGGTGGGTTCTGACTGAAACACCTAAAGGGGCCTCAGACACGGTCGCTGTCAGCGCCAAAGAAGGGGTCCTCTAGAGAATGTTGGATAAATGAGCCTTGAAAAAGAGGGATCCAAGGGAGGAAAGTAGGGATCGCTGGAGTAATAGACCCAAAACCTGGAGTGGGATAGGGTCTAGATAGATTTGAAATTCCTCTGGCGGTCATCAGCTGGTCAAAAAGACGCACCACATCCAATTCTGAAAGGCTCCTGGTAGAGTCACCGATGCCTCTGAGGGGGAATCAGGCCGGTCCAAAAAAGGGTTGCAGGCTTGTCTGGCAAACGGGTCAGTGGTACATCACAGAAAGGCACAGACCATTCCAATTTAGAAACCGGCAACAACGGTATGGTTGGAGCTGAGAACTGGCTCGGAGCAGAGGTTACAACAGGGGGTGGATCACAAACAGCTCCGAGGTTGTTGTCAGAACCGGTATTGGAGTGGAAATGGGCGATGTCTGAGCAGAGAGAAACAGACAAGCTGATTAGAACAGAGGCAGTAGACTGCGCTGTAGTCTGCCAGCGTAGGCGCCGACGAGACGACCTCGGTAAGCTTAGCTGGAGCCGAGCTCAGAACAGATGTAGTAGTCGGAACAGAGGAGGCAGTACAGTGCTCTGATGAAGACTTTTGGGCCTTGTGTTTATGGCTTTTACCTCTCATCACTGGCCAGTGAAGAGGGGTCAGAGTGAGGAAGTTTCTTGTCCACAGAAGGAGGGGATGAGACCTCAGTCGCAAAAATAGCCTCTGAAAAAAGTGAAGCAAGCAGGCCCTTCAAAATAAGTTTATTCCGACATTCATTCAGCGTCCGCTCACCGAAGCGAGCACAAATATTACACTGGGGTTTCACCGACAAATACCCCCCAAACAGTACACACACACTCTTCATGTAAGTCACTATTAGGAAGTTTACCACTGCAAGAGCAGCAGTGTTTAAACCCCATAGTAGTTCTAACACACACACACACACACACACACACACACACACACACACACACAAAAGGGAAAGAGTGAGGAAAGTGCAGGAAATGAAGTAGAGACACAGAAAATACCAACAATGGTAATAAGATACCACAAGGGTAGAAAGTTAGAAAATACCAACAATGGTAAGAAAGATACCGGTGGGTAGAGCTGAAACAATAGAAATATCAAAGAAGACTATAAACAGGAAAAAAAACTTTACAAAACTTGTAAATGTACAAGAAAAATCACTTTGGAGAGCTCTGTGAAACGCCGCTATATGGCTGCACAGCAAACGAGATCAGAGGTAACAGAGTAAAGGAGGCATTGTGGGTAGCAGCTTGGCTCGAGAATTTTTGGTGCACGCAAACTTGGTATAAGGCTGACTCGGTTCCGAGCCCTCGGAACCGAACTCAGTGATTAATAGGAAGGAAATTAACTTCAGATTATAGTTTTCCAGGTCAGGAATTTAAGATCACATTTACCTGTCGGTTCAAAGGGAGAATGAATTAAGGCTTGCAGTACCAAAATTTAAACCCCATGGTAGAGTGGAGTCTTTATAAGGATGTCTTAACAGGAGAGTGCTTCTCAAAAAGGCTTTGCAAAGCTTAGAAGAAGCCAGTGAATAATTTTGAAATACAAGAAAATTAAAATTGCTGCGAGTTAGAACTAGTCACACTAGCAATTCAGACTCTCCAAAAATTCCAGAACCTATTGAACTGGAGCTGTCAAATTTGATTTTGCTCTGCCCAACAAATGGAGCTTTTCCATTTACTCTTGTTGAGTTTTCTAGAAGGTTTATGGGAAGATAAGTACAGAATGCACATGGAAGACAGCACTGGCTATTAAAGGAATTGGAGAAACCATGCTGCAAGTTTGATGTTTGAGATATCCTGAACCACCATGGCTGTCAAGTGGGACAAAGTCTGGAGATGGATCCAGAATCCAATGTGGACACTGTAGGCGAGGCCAAAGGAAGGGAAGCCAAATCTGTCAAGGCCAATAAAGTGCAATGAGGTGGACTTTGCTCTTCAACCGGGAAGCTTTCAGCAGGAATTTGGGAATTACAGGTGAAGGATAAGCATACACAACACTGGGGAGGCAATCGTGGAGTACAGTATCCCTCAGTGTTTCCCCCGGTGGGGATAAAAGTGCAAAAAAAAAAAGCTGCTGTACTTTAGGGGAAGAGGGGGAAAAAAAAAACAAACAAAAAAAAAACACACAGACAGCAGCAAGGTTGGCCCCGCTGAGAATTCCCATCACTTTGTTGAGACCCCACTCATAAGTTAGTAAAGACAGACTAACTCAGTTTTTCTGCTTTCATGTTGGATTTACCCAAAATATGCATTGCTATTAGAAATCAGTTGGAAGATAAAATCGCTCACTGACACAGGGGGCAAGATTTGGTCCCCCCTTGTTTACACAGAAAAAGAAGGACCACCACCAGAGTAAGGTACCTCCAAACAATGAACAGTCCAA
Organism: Protopterus annectens; assembly: GCF_019279795.1. Lineage (NCBI taxonomy): Eukaryota > Metazoa > Chordata > Ceratodontiformes > Protopteridae > Protopterus > Protopterus annectens. The sequence continues at coordinate 1,702,516,964 of NC_056735.1, forward strand.
ATAGCGACAAGAATGGCAGGTACTCCACAATCGAAGCAAACCTCTATGTGTATCGCAAATCAAACTCTATTCCACAAAGTGCTTTCATGTCTCCAAGGACGCTTCTTCAGACTTGAGAATGAAAAAACACTCCATTTCCATTTAAATATCACATCACTTTTGAAAAACAACAAATAAAACACCAGTTAAAGTCACAGTTCTCTTGTATGGCTTCCATAACATTGCTCTCAGCATATATTAAAACTCACTACTAAAAAGAAAACCATACGGACTTCTCTATATAAAAGACTACTAATACTAAATAATGCTTAAAAGCATTACTTAAAACTTATACTTTTGCTTACATATTCTCATTTGTCAGAATACAGCACGTTTACAATAAATGTTTTGCTAGGAATGTAGCTCTGGGGCTGCAATATTGGGATAATACAAAGCTAATGAACAAGGATTTGTTCATAAGAAACCATCAGGATATACACCAAATCTGCATCCATTACTAGAAAGCTTTGAGAGAGCTTGTGCTAATGATTTGCTTGTGGTTTTTCAACACGGTAGACATAATTTAAAACCAGAGTTCTATAACTTGAACCGAAATGAGAAATTGGCACTGAAGAAATTACAGGATAATGATCAAATAGTTATAAGACCTGCAGATAAAGGGGGAGCTGTGGTGGTGTTAGATCGAGAGTATTATCATACTAGCATTAGTGCTAGGTTATCTGATTTTAACTACTTATAGAGCTTTAACCATCTCCCAACTTGACAAGTTAAAGATGTTTATGAAAATATATATATGTTAATGTGTAATGTCATTGACAATGATCTGTATAAGTATTTTCTCCTTGAAAAACCTTCGATTCCCACATTTAGGGGTCTCCCCAAGATACATAAAACCCACCCTTTAGACCTATAATTTCTGGAAGGGGCTGGTTGACCGTCCATATCCATTTACTTGGTAGAGTCCACTGATTCAATCCTAAGGGACACCCAACAGTTTCTTGAAACTCTTGCACCTTACAACTATAATGGAAGGTTGAATATGTTGGACTTTATGGTCACCCTAGATGTGACATCACTTTTTACCAGTATACCTATAGGTTTAGATTTTGAGATTATATTTGATACAGAAAAGGCCCAACTAATAATCAGATTATTAGGATTACCATGTTAATGGATTTGGTTCTTAAAACACACTGTTCACTTTCGATGGGAACTATTTTCTACAAACTACAGGAGTAGCAATGGGCACACCATGTGCCAATTCATATGCGAATTTGGTTTTGGCATATTGGGAGCACACATGTGTATTGGATCATGTATATTTTTCAAAATAGTATTATAGAAGGTTTGTAGAGGTGGTCTTCCTTATTTGGGGAGGCGACTCTACGTTCTCCCATATTAATGGGACGACCACCTTCCTTACGTCAACAGGCAAGAGATCCCAAAATGTGATTGCATTTTTAGATGTATTGCTTAGGAAGGATAATGGTGTAATTAGTACTGAAGTCTACAGAAAACCTTGCAGAAGGAATGCCCTTTTACACCGGAACAGCATGCATCCAACACATATACATAAAAATGTTGTGAAAAATCAAGCATCAAGATGCTCTCGTTTAGTGAGTAAAGAGGCGACATATCACAAAGCCATGAATAACGTACATAGGGATTTCACAGAAAGAGGATATCATTCATGTGATTTTAAAGTATTACAAGATGTTGAACGGGGGAGATCAGGACAACCCTATATTAGGGGAGGTAGTCAGATACACATAGAACAATGGGTCACTAATACTTTGAAGGTAAAAAGATTAGTTATTCCTTATACCAACAATAATAAAGCAACAGGGAATCAAGAAGAACTGGGGTATATTGTTATTGGATGAACATATTAAGGAGATGGTTGGATTACGCCCTATTTTTAGTTATAATACCAAATCATTAAAAAGGATTTTGTGCTATGAGAATAGCAAGAAGGAACCTCAATTCCTAGAGGAAAGGCACTTTTTCATGTCATAATTGCAACCAGTGCAGTTTTATAGCCAATAAGAATTTTGTACATCCTGATGCACATTAAATATTAATTCAGTCACTATATTGATTGTAGGTCTAGGAATGTGGTCTATCTGGCTGTATGCCAGAAATGTACTAGTTTCTATGTATGGAAGACAAATAGGACACTCAAAGAATAAGAACACATTTATGCTATCAGCAGAGAAAATGAAGGGAATGCGATAGCCAAACATCATCCAGAATGTTACTACACATGGTTTAAAGTTTTTGGTTTTAAAGTCTATATATCCTACAGTGAGGTTAAGCAATATAAGTAATTATACAGAGAAAGAAAGGAAATGGATAGTTAGGTTACAAGCAGACAGAGGACATGGATTGAATGACAGAATTTCACTGAAACCATTCCTGTTAGATCGAGCCCTAAAGCATCTTGTATGTATGTATGTATATATATATATATATATATATATATATATATATATATATATATATAGCATTTTTCATCATATTACATGTTCTTTTAATACTGTTGTTTTTGTCCTTTATGTGCTGTACTCTGACAAATGAGAATATACAAGCAAAAGTATAGGTTTTAAGTAATGCCTTTAAGCATTTAATATTAGTAGTCTTTTATATAGAGAAGTCCATATGGTTTTCTTTTAGTAGTGAGTTTTAATATATGCTGTTGTATGTGGAGAGCAATGTTATGGAAGCCATACAAGAGAACTGTGACTTAGTATTTTAATTAGAGTATTTTAACTGGTGTTTTATTGGTTGTTTTTCAAAAGTGATATTTAAATGGAAATGGAGTGTTTTAGCATTCTTAAGTCTGAAGAAGCGTCCTTGGAGACGCAAAAGCGCTTACTTTGTGGAATAGAGAGTTTGATTTGCTATATACATAGAGGTTTGCTTCGATTGTTGTGGAGTACCTGCCATTCTTTTGTCGTCGCCCCCCCCCATTTGATGATGCATTAAACTACTGACATCTGTCTGGACTGCAATTGTCCCGATAGGGAGTGTGTGCAATGCCAAAAACACCGCTCTCCTCTCCAGAACACGGACATGCAAGTTGGCCCCTTTAGTGGACCAACTGCCTTGGACTGTTTTCCTCAGGAAATGCTCCACCCACCCAATCCTGGAAGCATCCATTGTCACTATGGCCTTAGGCTGAGAGAGGACGAAAAGACAGCCTTTTAATACCTATTGCGATATTGCATCCACCAAAGGTATCGAGTTATTCTCATCTTCGCTGACATAAGTTAAAGTCTTTACCACTGTACTGCTAGCATCCATTGTAGAATTCTCATGTGGAATCTTACTAACAAAAAAAAATTATTTCTGCCATTAAAATCCGGCTGAAATTCTGGCACTGCAAATTAATTTTCCTGACCTGCATCATCATCATTTGCATTCTTGATAGAGGAAGAGAAGCTACAGTATTGAAATGTCTGGGTCACTTCTAAGTGGGACTTGTAATATCTCAGAATAACCATAAATTACAAGTCTATAGCACCTGATTTCATGCTCCTATCAGTCGATGCCTGGGCCGGGTGGTAATGAGCCAGCCAGACGCCTAGAATCCCTGCAGTCTCAAGTGAGCTGCTACTACTGGCATACATTTGAGCACCCTGGGGGGCTGTGGTGAGGCCAAAGGGCAGTGCTCTGAACTGGTAGTGACTGGCTCCCAGCTGGAACCACAAGTACCTTCTGGATTGTCTGTTTTTGTGTGATAGCATACATCCTGGTCTGTCGAGCACATCCAATTATCCTTGCCTAGAAAGGGAGAGAACCATGACCATCTGGAATGGTGTCAAACTGACTTGTTCAATACACAGAGATCAAAAATTGGTCTCCAATCGGTTTTCTTTGGCAATAAAAACAGAGTATGTTCCGGATTCTCTTTGGTCTGGTGGGACCTCTTGGATGACTCTCAGCTTTTGGATTTCTAGTGCTGCTGCTTTCCTCTGATTAGGTAGAACATCTGAAAATTCTTTTAATGGAGGGGGTAGGGAAAGAGAAATTACATAACCTCTGGAAGATACCTGCACCAGAATGCCTGGCAACGTAACACGGCACTTGGGTGCAAAAATGGGTGACCTCAGACTGCTTCCAGAGGAAAGAAACATCTGATCTTTCAATCCTTGTTCCTTCACATTACAAGAAAACTGAAGGATGGTACAGCCCCAGAATTATCCTTTACTGGAGCTTTCAGTACAAGAGATTATGGTTCTACCACGACTAATACTGTGGACTGATTTCCTAAAGGTTAAGGAACTGGAGGATAAGATATACACGTTAAAGAGACAATGGCGGCAACTGCATTTAGAGGTGTGCCTGCACTAAAAGATTATTCCTACAGGCATGCAGGTACTCTGTATGCCTACCTATGGACAGACCCATCAATTACTAAAAAGTGGCAACAACTTATCTGGATTTAAGTTTCAATATTCGCCTCTTGCTGGATTACTCCAAACCTACTGAACAGAGTTTGCCTGCAGAGGTAGAAGCATTATGGCAAGATGTTAAACAATGCTTTAATAATGAAAGATATATGAAAAGTTTAGATTTGTACAGGACTATGAACTGAAACTTCAGCAGTTGAACTGTAAAAAGTTACAGCAGGATTACGATGATTGTCACCCGACATTTTTACATGGCAGAGAACAGACAGGCAAGTGTTTGGTTCTGTACCCAAAGACGGGTTTGCAGAAGCTTCTGCTGGTGCTAAATCAAAAGGGGATAGTGTAGCAGTTGAGCGCACTACTGCTTTGCATGTTGAGAGAGAGAACACCATTTATAAAACATCACTAATTTATTAACATAAACAAATTTATTTAATTCGGAGAAGCCTGGACCATCTAACAGTAATGCAGAGACTGTGGACTATGATTTTACCGGAGCAAAACCAAAAGCATGGTTTTCAAACTTCTGCATTTTTTTTCTCAATTACCAGCATCCATTCAGGTGCAATCCAACAGATCTGCCAGCAGAGGGAGGTTGAAGAAATACTCCATAGGAGACACCACAGGATTTAGACCAGTTCATGGAATATCTGAAGTTGAACATTTTTCAGGTTTACATGTTTTCATTCTGATATCACCTAGACATCACCCTTTATAAAGGTTTTAAATGGTAGTTTTGCATCAAACCTTTAGAAAGGACACATTTTCCAACAGCTATTTGGATTACCAAAGTAATCATACACATTACACTAAGAATATATTGAAAGGGCAAATTGTGCGGCTAGGATATGTTCCAGTTTTCCTAATTTCAAGCTTGGAAGTGGGTAAAATCATCCAAATGTTTTTAGAAAGGAGGTATCCGAATAATATGACTGTTAGGATAAGTGAGGAAGTTTTGAATAGATGGGAACAAGGTTTAAAACAGTTAGGAAATGACAGCAATACATTTCAGGCTACGAACAATGAAATTGTGAAAAAAAAAGTTTAATATGGTGGTTCTGTTCGGTGTTGGTTCCAAGGAAATTAAAAATTGACAAAAATTGGGTTATTTTTAGAACTCACCCAGAATTAGTGGCAGTTTTAGGTGAATGCTGCCAATTTTAAGATGGGGAGAAATCTAAAGTTATTTGAATATCCAAATCCATCAACAACGTTAAACTTTAAGGGTACCACCAGATGTGGAGCTAGTCAGTGTTATTTTAGAATGCTCAGCCTTGGTTTTACAGAACATACCTTATTTATTTGAAAAATGGTAATCCTGCAATAAGAGGCATTTATATTGCCATTTGTGATGTGTGAATGTATGTGGGTAAAACGGGCAATTGAGGAAAGGAATTTATGATCAATATACTACTAAACAGAACTTGAATAATGCTCTTTACAAACATTAAGTTGCAAGGGCTTTAAAAAAATTTAGATTTGGTATAAATAGAAAGACTCGTTATTTTTGGCAATTAAACGTAAGCTACAATGCCACCAAGTTTGAATGAACAGGTTTCAATTTTACCTATCTTAAAAAATAGGGCACAGGATTTGTAGGGCCTAGTCTAGATACTAGCTTAAGATTCTTTACATTTACAACTTGTATTAGGGGATTCTTCATATGAACACATTTACAAATACATTTTTGTATTTTTATAGTGAAACTAAATATACCTTTATGGATGCAATTAGAATTCATTTAATTGATATCACATGATTTTTTTAGGAATTGGTAAATCTGTTTAAACAGATGGTTGACAACTATGTTCTGACGTAATGCCCGTTTTACAGGGATGAAAGCTCGACCTGTGTGTTTTAATGGTGTTTTTAGTGTGGAATGTTTTGGACCATTTTTATACTCTAGATTAGTGTATCTAGAGTTTATATCTTGTTGGCTAGCCACAATACCAAGGCCCATTGCTTTTGGATTAGACGCAAAAGTGGTAAACAAGAAATGGGGTATGTTAGGGGCTAGTGCATTATGGGTAGGGAAGGAGGTAGAGTTTTTGGAGGCCACTAGCTGGTGTAATGGCCAAGTCGGATCCAAGGATCAGATCCAAACCTATTAGTTGAGGAACGAAAGAAAGGTGACATAAGCTCACTTACTTATTTGATAACTTGCTCTTCTTGCATATTGATAATCTGAGCAGTATTTCTTATCACTTGTATTTTCTATCAATATTTGTTGGATCCATCTGCCTTGAGTGAGATTCCGTGGACATCTGAATTGTTTGGTTAGAGTTTCTTTGGTGTTACTAGTTTGATCGGTGCCCAAGCCATGGATTAAAGCTAAATGCAAAAAAGCCGACATCCCTGCTAGACATCACTCCTTAAGTGTTGACCCAGCAGTACAGGACCTGGGTTCTCAGGTTGACGGCAATCTGAACTTTACCAGAACATATCCACAGTAGTAAGGAAATCCTTCTATGTGGCACATCTTATAAGTAAAGGCATTGCCTGTAGATCCAAGGATGTTTTAATTCCATTGTACTCTGCCCCCAGATCAGTATCTGGAGTACATTGCTCCCCTTTGCATGGAGCTCAGACACCTGCAACAATTGGCGACACCACAGAAGTTTCTCACCATGAAATTATAGGGTAGACAAGTACTACACAAAAAGACAAAGCCCTGTCATCGTAGTCAGTCTCCTACAGGATGCTAAGGAGTGACCTGTGCCTGATGGAAATGCTGTACACTCAAAACTGAACTGTATGATGGTCACTCTCTAGGGATTTTGACGCCTGTGACGACATCGTGCCTACCCCTGGGTAGGCATTATTAATTGCATGTAATTCAGCAGCTATTGCTAGTAATCGGATTTTAAGTATAGATATCATACACTTTTGAACACTGTGTGAAGATGGACTGTGCAACAACCGGCCCACATTCAAAAATAAGGCTAGAGTTTCCTGAAGAATATCAGCAGGAATTACACTGGTTAGCTAAACATTAAAGAACCTAAAAAAAAAAAAACACAGGTAAACCCAGTCAGATCTTGGATGTTTCGTAAAAGACTGAACTTGGAGAGAAAAAAAACTGAATACTAGGCTGCTAAATCAAACACTAAGCAAAACCAGTTTACCTTAATGCATTCCTGTGGGATTGCTTAATGCATCACAAAACATTTTTCAAGCTGTAGGCCATTACAAAACCAAAAGGTAAAACCATATTTTACACTATACCATCAATTATGGTGGCATAGTTTAAATGAGAAAAAAAAATTGCCGCCCTATATTAACCCAAAAACATATAACATTGCACAGGAAGCCTCAGGTTTTTGTTAATGGTGACACTGGTGGGAAGAGATTAGTGCTGCCAAACAGAACAGATGTCAAATGGAGAATTTTAATATGTTCTCTGCAGAGTAGGTCATGTTTTAATTGTGCAAACAGACCACTCGGCTCTTTGCTTCAATTTATGCATGTGGTTGAGCCATGCTTCTAATTTTAAGCTTTTGAAGCATTTAAGCCAAATATTGTTAAACTAGGTAACACTTATGGCAAAAAAAAAAAAAAAACACACACTGCCAAGTTCATTTAGGCAAACATAACAATGCACGAGGTAGGAGGTGACAAGTATCTCACTGCCAACTAGGAGACATTCTGCCTCAGACAGCTTAAGAAAACATATTAGCATGTTTAACATCTTCAACCCACTAATCCAGTTGAAATGACATACTCTTACAAAAGCCTATTTCAAAATGAAAAGGCCATTATTCAAAATTTGTGTTGCATCAACAAGTGATGGAAGAAAACTACACAAATACTTTAACATCCCTTCCCATAAAGGGAAATCTAGTCGCTCAGTTAAGACTGAAAAAGCCACTACATCTCAATGAAGTGGAGTGTTTTCCTTGGAAGACTTTGTACATATGGAATGAAATGCATCAGTCTGCAAGCGATCCTAATTCCTACCAAAATATGTGGCACCAAGTTTATTACAAACAATCCTAAAGTGAATGAAATACATCATGCCTTGAATTTTGCAGTGGGCATAATGTTCTCTGGAAATTTCTAATATTAGATTTTAGCAATAAATTTCCAAGATCACTGCACAATACCAAGGTATTCTACATAGATCATTAGAGAGAAAAAATGCTTAAATGAACACTGATCAATACCATAACACTGAACATTTAACTCACTACAGAACCAATGTGAAGAGCAAACTGTCTGGATTTTTTACTACATTTTTCCCCCCAATTAGTAAGTAGAATCTTGCCCTAAAATGTTGTGTATTTTATAGCAGAGGCTAGATTCAAGTTTGCTGAATCTAGATTGTTTGGCATTATCCGAGTACTAAAACCAGACATCTTACATTAAGGGCCCCTGCACCCTTGTGGCAGAAGTGTGTAGCAAGGACCCAGAGTTGGAGGTCATTGGAATAAGGCTTAGTACTGAGGTAGCGTTGTTGCCTCACAGCAAGATTCTCTCATTCGATTCTCGGCTGGAGTGCCTTCTGTGTGGAGTCTGCATGTCCTCCCCACAGTTGGATGGGCGTGCGAAAGACATGCGTAAATAGGCGTGCCTTTGTTGAAGGTTGAACGTCGAGCTGGCACCACGGTGTTCGTGAATGTCTACTGCCAATCATTAGCGGACTAGAGTTCCGCTGTGACAACCCCTAACTGGGAAAAGACAAGACAACTGAGCATTCCCATTGGCCAGCTTATTTGAAAATTGCTTAAAGGACCACGACAGCCAAACTGAAAAAACACTTATCTTGCCATGATTTACTGCACCTGCCAACGCTGCCTACAGCTAAATAAGTACTCATTCCTATTTTTTTTTTTTTTTAACTCTTCTTCCCTCATGGGGGCAGATGGTGATTCCTTCGGTAACTAAATCGGTCCCATAATGCACAGACAGAGAGAATAAATAGCCCTACCATTTGTCACACTAGACTTCTATTCACTTAGAATGGATCACCTGAAAAACTGCTAAGTTTGAGACTCTGCAGCTCATGCGTTATTGACTGGTATGCACCAAGTTTTACAATGTTGTTCCTTCTGATGTACTACACATTCTGTGAAAGAAGCTAGTAAAAGCAAATTACTGAGATAAAGACTCTTCACAAGGAGCAGTTTAGCAAGTTTCAATTCCTGGCCAAGTTATTCCTACAGTCTCTCCCTCAGTGGGCTAGTCTCATTTCTAGTTTGGCTGATTAGACTATTTATTCGACTTTGCATGACAATAGACAAACAAATCACAGCCTGGCGTTAGTAAAAATGGTGTGTCACGCAATTCCCAGGGGGGAAAAAAAAAAAAAAAAAAATCAATCCAGAGTTTAGGCCAATCTACCCATTTCTTGCAATTTGAATATTGACATTACAATATACTGTAAATACCTACAAATTAGTCCATATTTGGCATGTACAATACACGTATATCATTAAAACAAAACTACATTAATAAGAAAAAAAAATAATCAATATACCAAGAAAAATCCAAAACGTAACAGAAGGAAAAATGTTTCCTTGATGCTGTCATCAAAATTTCACATTCAGACAATTAGACTAAATTACAATATCATGTAGCATTGAAATGTGCTGACATGTTATAAGTGTGACAGTTCATTACTGACTCAAAGCAAATGTCAGAGTGGAAACGTTTCGTTCAGTGGAGGAGAGGAAGAGAAGGAAGTGGGAGAAAAAAAGTATTCGTTAGAAGTAATTAGGGTAGATATAGGAGGCAGGAGAACAGAGTGAAAGTAAAATTACAAGTAAGAGAAACGAAACCAAGGAAAATGAGAGGAGCAGGGACAGCAAGATTTCCCGCTGCTGACTGACAAGTGGATGGGTAGCAGATTTCATAAAACTGGCTTAGAAGTGGTATGGTGACAGTTTTGGGTGGGTGTGTGGTAAAAATAAAGCAAATCTGCACAGACACCTGCTTGCTGCCCTGCTGACGGGTACACTTGTGCAAGTGCAGTGGACTGGCTTCAATAAGTAGGGATGGGAGCATACTTCATCTTATAAGAAATATGGACAAGACCATAAATAACGAGGGGGGGGACAAAGGCACAAAAATAGGGACAATTTTTAAAAATTACTCTTACAAGCTTAGAAAGTTAATGAGAATTTTCTTATGGATATGAAGTCTGAAAATCAAATGCCTTATTTTCAGACTTCAGTGTTCAATAATTTGCCAGCCATTTGACAGAAAAAATAAATAAAATAAAAATAAAATTGCAGTTAACATTTAATTGGGAAAGTCCAACTTGGAGCAAAGCCAATTTTCAGCAGAGACCAAGGGAGAAATGCTTCAGGTACGTCTTTTTATGAGGAGACAGAAAAAAATCTGGACTTTCTGTAAAAGTTTGTATGTTAAGAGGTATGGATGGGAGTCTTGAACCGACTGTCAATAGTTTTCATTTGCCAAAACCATTGCAGAAGTGTTGTGCAGAAAGGTGAGAAAAGCCAAGTTGACTGGCATGTTGTGTGGGTAGCTGTGTTTGCGAGGAAGGAAGGTGTGCCTTTGTGTGATGCGAATGTTATGCATTATGAAATGGAGAGATTAAGAGTAGAATTGCGCTCAAGTGTAGTTCCTAGCAATTTCATCATTGTCAGTACTAGGTTTGTTTCCATCAAGCAAGCAAAGGGAAATTTTTAAGTGCCCTGTTTGGAGTAGGGTATCATTGCTACAGCTGCTGGTACTCTTTCAATGCAAGTATCTGATTTGAAGTTTTCTCCAGGGCTCTGTTGCTGAGAGGATGAGACATCCAAAGATACAACTAAGACTACATCAAACAATAGTGAAGTACTAGGTCACATCAGAAGCTTGGGGGTTAAGCTTTACAACAGTTCTCAGTTTAACATTAGATACCACAAGTTCAGGTTATGCTATAACAGTAACTATGCAAAGATAACCGCATCAGTAGCCAGAATGCATTACAAGTTGAATATTTTACTTTGCACATTTTAAGAAATGGATTTAGACTGGCCTAATGACTGATAATTCCTCAGAAAGGCTATTCAGAAGTAAAGAGATGCGAGAACAGTTAGTGGCACACCGGGCTCTCATTTGATTGAAGTCTGTTATGCAAAGCTGACTAAAAAGTTGAATCAAGCCAAGCTGGAAATGCGAGACTCTAGCCCACTGAAGGGAGATGGGAGGAGCAACTTGGCCAGCAACTGAAACTTGCAAAACTTCTCCTTGTGAAAAGTCTTCAGTAATTTGTTGACAACTTTTATAAGCTTCTTCGCAGACTTAGTACACAGTAGGAACAACATTTGCAATACTCAGTGCAGACCAGTCAATGATACGCAAGATGCAGACTCAAATTGGGCAGTTTTTTTCAGGTGCTCCATTCTAACTGAATAGAAGTCTAGTCCGACAACAAATGGTAGGGCTATTTATTCTCAATCTGTGCATTACGGGACATATTTAGCTTTCCAAAGGATCCAGGACTATTTACAAGCTTCTGAGCCCTCCAAAACCTGTGTTGGAGGGAAGCTTTCTAGCTTTTCAGTGGGAGTGGTAAGCACTAGGTAGCCTACCACAAGAGTGGTTTCTGGCACAGAAATGTTTAGTTTACTGGCTGTTTGGGCAGTTCCCCATACCTTTAAACTTTCTGGTTTAAGCTCCGTGCAGTGGCGCTAAGCTGAAATAAATTATTACTGGTGCCAGAAAGTCTGCTCTTTAGTTTTTCCCTTGGATCTTGCTAGTTCTCTCTTGCACGTCAAATAGCTTAATTGCTTTGCACCAACAGGTTTTTGTAGCAATTGTAGCACACCCAAGTGTCATCAGCACTAGTCGTTCACGGAAATATCTCCAGTACTTGGTAGTTACGACCACCCCTCCTGGCATGATTAAAAGGCAGTTCCCTGTGCTGTCTCCTATTAACCTGGTGCACTTGGGCATTGAGGCAGTCTAGCAACTGGCTCATGCACACAGACAACCCTCTCCTCTTACCTCCCAACACTCAGACTTGAGAGATGCACTTGTATCACCAAATTGGAAGCTAAAGCACTCTCCAGCCAAGACCACACTAGCTGGTCAAGAGAAGGTCCAACACTAGCACCACACCACATGGAACACAGCACTCTAGAACACCATCACCGCGCTCTCAAACCACACATCCACCTTTGCGAAGGCTCTCAGAAGTTTCCCCAAACAGCAGAGACCTCAGACAGAAATATACTCTACCACCACAACACAGCACAAACCACAGGAGACACAGCTCACCTCCAGTGTGCCCCTCAACTTAAGTCCATTACACTAATTATAGGTGACTCAATAGTGAGGCACACAAATGTCCCACTCACTAGGTTGAATAAGGAGAAAGTAACAGTCAGCTGCCTGTCAGGTGCCAGAATCCAACATGCACTCGGGTCACTTCTCAACAAGCAAAAGTATGAATGACCAGAGACGCACCTCCCTGGACTACATGGAGAGACACATGATGGAGCTTCTTATGAGGCCCAGGCAGGTATGACCTTAGCCTTGAGCAGTATCCTACAGTCACCCAGAACAAACAAAGAATGATAGACTTCAACTGGCCAAGTTTCTGGTGTCATTCTAAGGGGACCCAGTATCGGTCTGCTTGGGGTGACATGATTGGCAAAGCAGAGATGGCCTGCAGTCAACCCTTGATTCCTGGGTACTGGCCAAGGCTCTTGCCACCCCTATAGTGCTTTTTTTAGGCAGTGTTCTAAAGACCAAATTACCACTGCAACACCTATAAATAAATGCAATCTGAGGGTCATGCTGCTCAATGCTAGAAGTCTAAATCTCAATATGCACTTGCTCAAAGCACTCCTCAAAATGGAGATCAACAACATTTGTGCTGTAATGGAGACCTGGCTTAGAGAGGCAGAAAGCACCCCTGCGCTACCAGGCTATAACTCATTCCACACCTTTGGCCCCAAAACATGGATCAAAGCTCCAAAGGCGGTGGTGTCCCCATATTCATAAAGGATATGCACACCTCCACACTAGTAGCCCAGCATAATGCATCGGAGATGCTTCAGGTACAACTAATATTGGGTAAGATGGCAATTTGGGTCATAGCCTGCTACAGGTCCCCAACAATGTCCCTAGACTCTCACTCCACATTCCTAAGCACCATGGAATCCATCAAGGTCCAACACAAAACACACTTATACTAGGAGACTTCAACTACCCCTCCATCAAATGGGAAAAATACTCAAGCACCAATACACTGGCCCAACGCTTCCTGGAATTCATCAGTTCCAATGCCCTGGACCAGCTCATTCTGATCCCCACTAGAGAAAGCAACATCCTTGACCTGGTTATTACTAACATGGACAACCATTGCTCTAAACCAATAGTTAATCCCTCTCTGGTCAGATCAGACCATAAATCACCATGGAATTCCACATTGCGCCCACATCCCCCACAAAAATAACCACCTTGAAAAGGCTTCTCCAAAGCTGACTTTGGGCTCCTAAAAAACAGAGATGGCCAACTTCACAGCACCCATGCCAATGGAAAATAGCTGCATAACTGGTGAATCATACATCAATGTACTGTACGAACATGTACATAAATGCATGGAACTAGCCATACCCAACATAACCAAGACGCTCTCCTCCAAAAAAGAAGCCAAATCTGGTGGTCCCCTGCCATTAATAAATTCATTAAACTCTACAACAGAAGGAAGAAACTGTTACAGAAAAAGGTGAAGTTCCAAGACTGGAAAAATTCCCTTATTAGCCTCAAAGAGTCGAGATCCCTCATCAAATCCTCCAAAGCCATCTAGGAAGGCAGAATTGCAGCAGACACTAAAATCACAAATCCTTCTATAGTAATATCAAGAACCTCCACGGCAATACCCAGATTTGCTCAAGAGTTACTGCACAATGGTACCTCCTACACAGAGCCAGATATTGCCAACATACGGCAGACAGATTCAGTTGCCAACTTTACCCCCCCAAAACGACCAATCACAATACCGAAGACTGCCAGGCTCCAAACATTACTGCAGCGCAGGTTAACGCTGCATTGTCCATGGCCAAGAAGACAGCTTCCATGGGACCGGATAATATCCCTGGCTGGGTTCTATATGAACTACAAAGCAAACTGGCACCACATCTGTGTGCCCTGTTCAGTCACAGCCTCACCTCAGGTTTTGACCCTACCGAATGGTGCACTGCTACAGTAATCCCTCTCCATAAAGGGGGAGAGACTACAGACCCCGGGAATCATCAACCCATTAGCATGAAGAGTTTGATATGTAAAGCTATGGAGTGCATCACCATGGACCTCATTAACAAAGATGCAGGAAATCTCAAAATTCTATACCCCATGCAATATGGCTTTGTGAAAGGGAGATCATGCCTACAGAACCTGGTGACCTGGACAGACAAGACTCCAGCTATTCTCTCATAATTGCCTACTTAGAAGCCATCTCTGCTCAACTTACAAAGTTGACCCAGCTCTGTTAGAAATGCTACATCTACAGAAATTCCAATCCCTCCACACCGCATGCTCCACAGACCTCAACCTCATTACCACAAACAGAACATGCTGGAGGGACCGCTTCCTCAACCTGACTGCCCATGCTCTGGAATAGACTTCTCATACATGTCAAGCAGAACACCTCGCTGTCCGTCCCTCAAGCAGTTCCTCAACCTGACTGCCCATGCTCTGGAATAGACTTCTCATACATGTCAAGCAGAACACCTCACTGTCCGTCCCTCAAGCAGTTCCTCAACCTGACTGCCCATGCTCTGGAAAAGACCTCCCATACATGTCAAGCAGAACACCTCGCTGTCCCTCAAGCGATCTTGGATGAGTGGATGGGTAATGGAAAGTTCATCCGGGGATCACTCCAGTGGCTCTACTTGATACAGGCACTAGGAACCAATACCAGGCAGCACAATGTCAGGGCACTTCTATGGGCTAGGCTTATAAAGGCTCCAGGGCCATTAACCTAGTACATACCTATGAACCTACAAATCAATGTCTGCCCCATGAGGGCAAACAAGAGGGAAAAAAATTAGGAAGGAGTACTTATTTTGCTGCAGGAAGCTTTGGGAGGTGCTAAAAATCATGGCAAGATGAAATATATATTTGCCCTAGTGTTCTTTTAACTTGTATAAATTGGTTCTCATAGCTGCTATACAAGCCCCATGCTTGCATTTGTTTTAACACACCTCCACAGAGCTTGGCAACCAGCCACTGCCCTACCATCTTCATCTGAGCAATCCACAGCATCTGTTTGCACATAGTGCAGCAGTATACAGTGGAAGTAACCACTGGCGTTTACAGACACCGTTAGAAGGTGCCAGTCCTCCAAATGAGCAGTGCCTTAAATAGCATAGCTGAGGTGCTCTCCAAGCAGCTAAGCACATTCTATAGCATTATCACCAACTGAAACCTCCTAATCCCTAACAGTCTTGTATCCCTTGAGAGCCCCAATAGTACAGACCTAGCATTATGCCCCCAATTAAACCTCATCCTTCCTCATTAAAATCAAGCAAACTTGCACCTAGTATTATGAATCAGTTCAGTTTCTCCTGGCAGCCTGACTTGGGTATCCTGAGGCAGTGTAGTAATTCGCCTTATGTACACAGACAATCCACTACTCCTAAACCACTCACGCTCAATTTGAGAGAGATGCATGTACACTAATAAATTGGAATTCTTGTGCTCTCGTTCACAGAGCAATGACACTGAACAGGTTGTTAGCCCACATACTACAGCCTCCTGCACAAACCACACTCTCAACACAAATCATATGCAGAGATCTCTCCAGAAATTTACCTAAACATCAGTGACCTCTGAAACAGAAACATGCTACACCTAATACAGTACCCACCCACAGCACTCACTACACAAAACTACAAGCACAGCACTCAATACTTACCAGCACAAGTGCCTCAAAGAAATCCCAAAGGCAAAGCACATCTAAAACAAAACTTTCAGTCACAGACGACTCTAGTGAGGCAGATGTCCCACTCACCAGGCTAGACAAGGCTACAGTCAGCTGTCTGGTTGGGTGCCAGGATCCGCCGGATCACACAAGTCTCTCAAGTACCATTATGACTCTGAGTTTAGGTTGGTGTGAAGACTGGAGATGCACCTCACTGGACTACAGAAGACATGACGGAGCACTCTTGTCTCAGGCAGGTATGTCCCTAGTCTTGAGCAGCATACTACGTTCACCCAAGAGGATAGCACAATACAAAAAAAAATGGATTCCAATAACTAGCTTAGTTTCTGGTGTCATTCTAGGGGGGATCCAGTACTTGAGAGCCTGGGATGACATGGTAAACAGACCGTGCTGCTTTACTTTACTAGAGATGGTCATCTGTCACCTCCGGGATTTTGGTTATTGGCTAAGGCTCTTTCCTTCCCCATAGTGTCTTTAGGCAATGTCACAACAAAACTCCCCAGACATAAAAATATTTTCAAAAAGCAACCTCAAGGTTATGCTGCTAAATGCTAGGAGTCTAAACCTAAAACTGCACTCACTGGAAGCAGCCCTCGCCTTTAGAAGATGCCGACATCTGTGCAGAGACTTGGTTTAAGGCCATGGAAAACACCCTGGCCATACTGGGTTATAAACACCTGTTACAAATTCAGACCACAAAGAGAACTAAAGGAGGTGGAGTACCAACATTTAAAGATAATACACCTCTAGACTGGTTACACAAAAGGATTCCCGTGAACTAGACTATAAAACTTCTCCAAAGCCAATTACAACCCAATATGTGACCACAGCTTCATAGCCCCTGCCCTCACTTGCCTGACTGCAGGCAAGACCCCTCTGCCAGTTACAGAACCCCCTCCATGAACCAGGATACCTACACAGCATACGTATCTACTTTAATTGCTCAAGATACAACCAAACACCTTGGTTTTAAGTGACTGACTACCCATCCATACGCACACTAACACTTGCCTAAAGGTTCTTGGACAAACTCTAATGCCCCGGACCAGTTGTTTGGGCCCCTTGTAGGGTTGTCAACCATTCTGGATCTGGTGCTCACCAACATGGGTGAGCACTGCACCAACACGTGTGTGCAGGCCTCCTTAGTGAGGTCTGATCATAAAATCAGTCTCATTAGAAGTAAAAATGACATCATAGCCCCATTAGCAGCATCTAGACTATAAAACTTCTCCAAAGCCGATTACAACCTAATATGGGACTCATTAACAGCTTCATAGCCCCTGCCCTCACTTGGACATGGACACCTATACTGGGGGTTTACACCATTACCTTGTGGAAGCATATATACAAATGTATAGTCAGCCACACCTGATGAGAATCTTTTTTTAATCCTAACAAACAAACCTGCCTGGTGGACATCTGCAATTAACAGGCTCTACAATAAGAGTAAAATTCCTGTCCAAGAGCAGGAACAAAGTCTGAATTGGAAGCATTTCCTCCTTGGCTTAAATAAGCAAGACACATCATAAGGCATTCTAAAGCAAACTATTAATTCAAATTAGCCAACCACCATCACCACCTTCTTTAGCTACATCAGACACCTTAAAAGGAATACCAAGATAGTACAGTTGTGTACACTTACCATAAATGTAGATGTTAGTGTATTCACTGTTGCAGTCATTACATTTGGGTAATCTGCTTGCAGGTTGCCCTCAGTCAGCCTGATTAACAAAGTCTTGGGTCCTGCGTCGCTTGCAGTCCCTTCTTCCATGTCGTCAGGGGTATATAAAACATGCAGCTGATGCCATTACATCAGTTTTTCTTGCCCCAGATGTCAGGTGCCCCCCCCTAATGGGGAGCAAACAAACAAAAACACAAAGGTATACCTCCAACAAAAAGCAAATGCACCAAAAAGGCTTTTAAGCATAGTAAAAGGAAAGTAGGAAGTATAGCCAGAAGTTAGGGGGCTGGAGGGAGGGTAACCAGGACTGCAACAGTGAATACACTCCAACGTCTATATTTATGGTAAGTGTACACAACTGCACTATGTTCTTCGTGTTTCACTGTTACAGTCATTACATTTGGGTAGATTCCCAAAGCTATGATTGGGAGGAGTTTATATAGCATTAGGGCCAGCTAGAAGGCCCTGCAAGACAGCAGGGGCAAAGCTAGCTCTGGATTTAGAGAAAATTGGCAAATGATAATGTTTGGTGAAAGTATGAACAGAACTCCAGGTAGCAGCTTCTAGGATGTCCCTGGTAGGAACACCTCCGAGAGAGGCTGCAGAAGTAGATGCAGCCCTGGTGGAGTGAGATCTGATCCCCTGGGGGATAGGTTTTCCATGGTGCTTATAGCAAAGATTAATGCAATGGCTTATCCATTTAGAAATAGTCTGGAAATAGCCTTCCCCTTTGCCCCTGCAGCAAATGCTACCAGCAGTTCAGATTTTCGATTTTCTTCGAGGTTTAGTTCTGTCCAAGTAGAATCTAAGCTGTGTGCACATCCAAGGAATGCAGACTCAGTTTCCCCTTTGCTCTGTGGATTGGGAAAGAAGGTTGGCAAATGAATGGACTGATTAAGAGCCAAACTGGATACCACCTTGGACATGAAGGATGGATTGGTCCCAAGTGACACCCTGTCCACATGAAAGATGATGAAAGGCTCCACTGCCATAAGGGCCTGCAATTCAGATATCCTTCTAGCTGAAGTGATTGCTACAAGGAAAGCTGTTTTCCAAGAAAGACGTTTTAAGTCTGCAGTAGCAGCTGGCTCGAAAGGAGGGAGAGAGAGTTTCTCCAATACAAAAATGTAGGTCCCAGGCAGGGGTTGGAGCTCTCCTGGGTGGTCTCACATTTTTGGCCTTCTGAGGTACTGCTTGAGCAGGGGATGAGAGAAGAGGGGAGGTTCTGAGTTGTAATGAGCTGAAATGGCTGAGGCATGGATTTTAATGGAGGGGAGAGACAGAGAGAGAGAGGCATGGATTTTAATGGAGGGGAGAGAGACAGAGACAGAGACAGAGAGAGAGAGAGACAGAGAGAGACAGAGAGACAGAGAGAGAGACAGAGAGACAGAGAGACAGAGAGACAGAGAGACAGAGAGAGACAGAGAGACAGAGAGAGACAGAGAGACAGAGAGAGACAGAGAGAGACAGAGAGACAGAGAGACAGAGAGAGAGAGAGAGACAGAGAGAGAGAGAGAGACAGAGAGACAGAGAGACAGAGACAGAGAGAGACAGAGAGACAGAGAGACAGAGAGACAGAGAGACAGAGAGACAGAGAGACAGAGAGAGAGACAGAGAGACAGAGAGAGAGACAGAGAGAGAGAGAGAGACAGAGAGAGACAGAGACAGAGAGACAGAGAGAGACAGAGACAGAGAGACAGAGAGAGAGACAGAGAGAGAGACAGAGAGAGAGACAGAGAGAGAGACAGAGAGAGAGACAGAGAGAGAGACAGAGAGAGAGAGAGACAGAGAGAGACAGAGAGAGAGACAGAGAGAGAGACAGAGAGAGAGACAGAGAGAGAGACAGAGAGAGAGACAGAGAGAGAGACAGAGAGAGAGACAGAGAGAGAGACAGAGAGAGAGACAGAGAGAGACAGAGAGAGAGACAGAGAGAGACAGAGACAGAGAGAGACACAGAGAGACAGAGAGACAGAGAGAGACAGAGAGAGACAGAGAGACACAGAGAGAGACACAGAGACAGAGACACCCGTGTGAAGAATCTCGGTTAAGTATTGCAAAATCGGAGGTAAATTGGGCGCTGCCATGCTCATCCATTGAGATTAGTTCCAGGCACACACTTTTCCATTTTTCAGCATAATATTTTCTAGTACTAGGCCTCCTTGCCTCCAAGACGACATCCATCACAGGTTTGCTGTGGGATAAGGGTGAGTTCTAGTAATTAGCCAGGCTGCAAGGTTCAAAGTTGGGAGCTGAGTGTGCAGAATCCAGTTCTCCTGCTGAGACAGCAGGGAAGGGGTCTGAGGCAGATGCCATGGAGGTAACTGCGCAGGAGGGGGTACCAGTGTTGGCGTAGCCAGTCTGCAGCAATCAAAATCATCCTTGATTTGTCCAGTTTGTCTTTTATTAGAACTTTGGAGAGCAGAGGCAGCAGGGGGAAGGCGTAAACTGATAGGTTTTTTCCAGGCTTGTTTATGGGGAGTCCTTGCGCAAAACTTGTCCAACTGGTAGTTCTGGGAGGAGGCAAATAGGTCTATGTCTGGGCTTCCCCATTCGCTTGTCAACATGTTGAAAATCCTTTGTTCCAGTTTCCACTCGTGTGGGTCCATGAGGTTTCTGCTTAGTCCGTCTGCCAGTGTATTTAATTTTCCTGGCAGGAATTGAGCTTGTAGGTGCACTTGGTAGCTCAAGACCGTGTTCCACAATGCCATGGCTAGTCTGCAGAGGGGGTAGGAAATGTGTACCCCCCCTGCTTGTTTATGTACCACATAACTGTGGTGTTGTCTGTCCTTACCATTAGTTGTCCTAGAAGAATGTAGTCCTTGAAGGCTGTCTGAGCATTCTGTACAGCTAACATTTCTTTTTGATGGATATGTAGGTGTTTTTGACTTGGGTTCCATTTGCCCTGAATGCACTTCCCTGCCAGGTGAGCCCCTCATGCATAGTCTGATGCATCTGTTAGGGTTTGGGTGGCAGGGGGTAGTGTGAATGGTAGTCCCTTGTTTTGGTGGCAGGCCTCTGCCCACCAGAGGAACTCTAGGCATAGGCAAGGTATGATAGGAATCATTGTTTCTAGGCTGTGAGAATGTTGACTTCATAAGCTTTTTAGATACCACTGTAGTTTCCTCATATGCAGTCTTGCATATGGAATTAGGAGAATGCAGGAGGCCATGGACCCCAAGGATTGCAGCATTTGTCTTGCAGACAGCAGGGTTTGTGGCCACTTGTTTGAAATAGGTTATCAAATGATTTTGATTTTCTGGCGTGAGGCAAGCCATCTGGGAAGTTGTATTCAAGCTTGCTCCCAGGAATGTAAATTTGTTGACAGGGTACCAGTTGTGATTTCTTTTCATTTATGGTGTACCCCACACAAGTTAGAACCCTTTTTACAAATGCCAGATGATTCAAAAGTATGCCCTGGCTTTCTGCCTGAATTACACAATCGTCCAGGTATGGGTATATTTGAATACTTCTTTGCCTGCAAAATGCAATAACTGGAACCAGGCACTTTGTGAATACCCTAGACGAGCCAAAGGGCAGTGCAGAGAACTGATAAAGCGTGTAGCCTGCTTTGAAGCGTAGGTATCTTCTGCAAGATTCCCCAATTGGGATGTGCAGGGTATGCTTCTTTTAAATCTAGCGTTGCCAACCAGGTGTCTTTGCCTAGCATAGGAAGTAAATGGTGAAGAGTCAGCATCTTGACTTTTGGAATCTCAAGAAAGGTGTTTAGAGTAGTCAGATCCAGGATTGGATGCCATGATTGGTCTTTTCTGGGCACCAGGAACAGCCTGGAGTAGAAACCTTGTCCCTTTTCCTCTTCTGGTACCAGGTGAATAGCCTCCATGCTTAAGAGAGAGAAAGTACTTGTTTTTGAGCCTCTGCCCACTGATTTGGGGGCAGGTGCAGACACCCATTTGGTGTTGGCAACACTATTTTAAACCCATTTGTCCTGGATTAGGAGTTCCCAGTACTCTGCATGAAGAGCAATCTTTCCCCCCAAAGGGGCAGTCAGAAGACTAAGTGCTTGGGAATTTTAAAAGTCATTGAGACTGTTTACCATAGGGGGGGTGTCTTGATATTCCCAGATTTGGAAGTGGCGGCCCCCCCCAATGCTTAGTTCTGATAGTCCCCAATGACTGAAACCTGGGGGGGGTTTGCTGTGTCTGGGTTTGGCTTAAGACCTGGAAGGGGTTGGAAAGGACCAGTTCTTTAGGCCAGTGCCTACTAAATCTAGGAGGTTGCACTTAGAAAAAATCTTTTAACAGTTTGCATAAATTTAGCTTTATCTTCCATCTTTTTAAGAACTTCTTCAGCCTTGTTGCCAGACAGGCGGTCCTGATTTAAAGAAGCATCCAACAATTTAGCTTTAACATGATCAGGCAAATATTGCTCCTTAAGCCAAGCATGCCTTCTAAGCACAGACCCAGTAACAGCAGCCCTGCAAGAGGCCTCTAAAGAAACAAAACCACATTGCAAAGTAGGTTTTCCAACTTGTTCAGCAGAATGCATTAAGTCCTGTAAATCTTTATTTTCCACACAGTCAGGAATCATTTTCTGTTCAAGTAGTCCAATGACATGTTGCTGATATTTTAACACATGAAATTGGCAATTTAAAGCTCCGATTGCCAAGGTTGCTGAAGTATAAACCCTTTTACCCCATCTATCCAGCGCCCTTGAGTCTATCAGAAGGGGGGAGGCTTTTTAGTAGTAGAAGCCTTAATGCCCTTGGGCCCCTGAGAAATAGTCTCTGGATCTGCAATAGGATTTTTGAAAAGGAACTTGTAAGACTCAGGAACCCTGTCTTGGTCATGTTTACTAGGAGCAGGAGGCAGAGAATCAGGGGCCAAATTGGATTCAGAGAAAACAATGTCTAGTACAGGAAGAATAGCCAAAGGCCTATGCGGAGGTGGAAGGAAATCCCTAAGCCTCTTTTTTTAAAATCAGAAAATTCCTGGCTTTCCCAGTGAAAATGCTCCCTTAAAGTATGTAAGGTTTCCCCAAAAGTAAAATCCTCAGGAGGGGAAGTAGAGGGAACAGAATCCTCTGCATCAGAATCCTCAATTAGGCAAGGACAAACACAGATCAGAAGAGTCGGAAGAAACAGAATCCGGAAGAAACAGAATCCGGAAGAAACAGAATCCGGAAGAAACAGAATCCGGAAGAAACAGAATCCGGAAGAAACAGAATCCGGAAGAAACAGAATCCGGAAGAAACAGACATAATCAAGCTCAGCCTTAGGCCTCTAGGGGGGGGTTGACTAGCCCTGATTAGTTATTAGATCTTCAGCCATTTTTATAAATTTGTTTGTTAGGCATAGGGGCCTGGGCATTGGTTTTTTTTTTTTTTTAGACATGGCTCAAGATTTAGGCCTTAGTAATGAAGGAGGTGTCGCTTTAATATGCAAGTCCGTAGGCCTGAATACACCCTCAGAAGCCGGTGCCTGCACAGTGGCTCCAAACCCATCCAAAGTAGAGACATCCGCAGGTTCCACAGTTGAAGTATCGCTCAGCATACCGGACTCCGAATGGGTCTCCGTAGAGGCCTGCGAGTCATAAGTAGTGGGTATCAGGGGTTGCGAAAGCGCCTCACAGAGTACCGGCGAACTGGCAACTGGCTTAGGAGAAGCGTTGTCGGCAGTTTTGGACCTCAGCGGCCTATCTTTGCATTTTTTTGTAATCCTGGTAGTCGGATGGCTAACAGACATTTCTGGATAATTAATCAGAGAACCAAAATATTTAGAGGCAAAAATATACAGACGACTGATAGTGCACTGATTAAATAAAGCACAAAACCGACAAGGTACATCGTGGTCAGGGCCTAGGCAAGGAATACAGTATGAATGAAAGTCTTTGAGGTATTTGCTATCCACAAGTAAATGCAATTATTATCTTTTACTGACATCGGTAAGGAGCAAGAAAAGTTTCCCAACGGGGTACTTAGCTTTAAAGCTGAAGACTTAGGTTCTGAAACTTGAAAACGAAAATTTCAGGAGTCGGCCGACTGGCACGTGCCAACTGCTTCGGGCACCGCATGGCAAGAAAAGACTGATGTAATGGCGTTGGCTGCATGTTTTATACCCCTGACGTCATGGAAGAAGGGACAGCAACCGACGCAGGACCCAAGACTTTGTTAATCAGGCTGACTGAGGGCAACCTGCAAGCAGATTACCCAAATGTAATGACTGCAACAGCGAAACACGAAGAACATCTGCACATAACTGGTTAATGGCACCACATACACTGAACCCGCAGAAATAGCTAACCTGACAAGTTCAGTGAAAATTTCTCTCCTCTATCCGAGCCACATATCCCCCAAAGCATTCCTACCATTTGCCCTCCACCTAGTATCTCTAAGGTCACAAATGATCTCCCCAAAGCCAAAGACAGCCTCTATGGGACATATTACACAGTGCATTCTAAATGGATTAAAACAGGAATTGGATGTACCTCTGTGTACTCTAAGCACTGGTGTATCTGCTGAAACAGCAAGTGTCATCCTGTTACATGAAGGAGGTGCCTCCATAGACCACGGGAATTATAGGCCTATAAGCATGACCAGTCTAAAATTGCAAGGCTATGGAAAAAATCCTGGAACTCAACAATGCTATAAGAGACCTCCAAATGCTCGATCAGACTGTTTGGCTTTGTGGAAGGGAGATCCTGCCTCTAGAACTTGGTGGACTTAAGAGACAGTCACCAAAGCCCTTGACAAAGGCAAATCTGTGCATATGGCCTACCTGAACCTGGCCAAGGCCTTTGACACTATTCTCCAATCAGGAAAGGATAAATTCACCCAGCTGGAGAAGACCCTGTATATTGGCAGGTGGGTTGCAAACTGGCTCAGCAACAGAATGCACACAGTCAGAATACGTGACAAACTGGGTGGCCTAATGGTTAAGGTGTTTGCCTTAAAAACACAAAGTGCAGGGTTTGAATCTCACAAGGGATAATTGGCTAGGCTTAAAATGGCTTGCAAGGGCAGTTAGCCTAGCATGAACCGAACCGATATAACTGCACCAACAAATCCGTAACCAGTGGTGTTCCACAGGATCAGTGCTGGGAACCCAACTGTTTGCAATCTACTTCTCGGATGTACAGGCTAAAACAAAAGACCTATGGTGGAGACTGTTTGCTGATGGTTACAAACTGGGTACAGTCTTCAAGTCCCGAAACCATGTCAACATCCTATGAGAGGGACTTGCCCAGAGAAACTGGTGCCCAAAGTCATTGGCTAAAACTCAAAGCAAAAAAAAAAAAAAAATGCATCATGATCATCCCCTTCAGCAAGGGCAATGTCCCTGCAGATTACCAAATTAATACCACCACCCCAAGCACACAATCAGTGATACGATTTGGCCACACAGGTTGCCAGCAGCCTTTCCTTTGACCAAGTCTCCACAGTGGTAAGAAAGGCTTCCTGCTCCACCCAACGGGCACTGTATTGCGAGAGAGGTTCTAACCCCCCCCCCCTCCTTATACTCCTCACTCATTAGGCCAATAATAGAGTACAATGCTACCTTTGGCAAGTACCTTACCAGGCACCCGCAGCAACTGGAAAAACCTCAAAGGTTTCTTACAAAGAAAATTCAGGGTCATTAGCATGCATTATCTGTTGACAGTGTCACTATACTGTCTTACAAACTACCTCTGCCTTAATATAAAGCAATCTCAGATCCTGCTCCAATGGAAATGCTGCACATACGTAAATCAAATGGTATAAAATGCACTTGCTTTAGGGAATTCAACCTAGTAAGGTGACAACAGGACTTGCTGGAGAGAGAGGAGTCTTAAAAGATTACCTCTACTCTGCAACAAACAAATTCAAGTGAAGCACAGCCCTTCGCTGACCCTATTTAAGCGTAACATTAAAGCCGGATATTTACATGGGTGAAATACAAGTCTGTGTGCTGTGGTAAGTTGGAGGTAGTCTAGGTAATCAGGGAGTTCTAGACAGTTTAGAGAATTAAGGGTATGGCAGTGATGGGTGGAATTTTTGGAGATCGTGTTATAGCAGTTTTCCAATTTAGGTGTTGGTAGCGGTCAGGTTAGTCAGAAGAGGGGCTTCATATAACAGGGATGGGAGGAGGTAAGTAGTAGCTAAAGTATGTCTAGTAGACTTGGAGAGAAAGATTGTTCCTATAAAGCATACCTAGCTTTTGGTGGGTTCTCTTTATATTTTGTTGGCTATGGATATCAATAGTAATGCCAAGAAGTTTTGCAAAGGGAACCACTTAAATGGGAGAGTTGATATGGCCAAGGACTTTGAATGAATTTTTGTACGTCTTGGAGGGAGAAAATAGTAGAATTTTAGATTTATTTGCATTTAGAGACAGGTGGTTTTGTTGCATCCAGTTTTCAGTGGTAGCAAAAGCAGTTTGAGTTTTAATCAGTAGTTCAGGGAAGTTTGAGGCAGAACAGACTAACAATCATCTGCGTATTGAATAATTTTGGCATCAGGAATAGAGTGAATGTTATTGATAAAGATGTTAAAGCGCATAGGTCCGAGGATGGACCCTTGAGGGACACCAGTTGGGGTAGGAAGAAAGGAGGAGGGGGAGCTCTTCCATTTCACTGCCAGAAATCTGACAGGTAAGCTAGAGAACCAGGATACAGTGTTTGGTGCGAGGTTTAGGTTTGAGAAATGATAGATAAGGTGTCCGAGACAGTGTCGAAGGCTTTAGAAAGGTCGAGAAGAACCGTGGAAACTAAATGTCCTGAATCTTGGGCTTGGTTAACCATTCCTAAGGAGAGTAGAGTGGTTATGGTGCTATGGCCTGGGCAGAAGCCATGCTGGGTAGAAGTAAGGAGTTGGTTTTGGGTTAGGAAAGGCATACGCTGGAGGTGTGTATACCACACACACGTCTCTCTCTACACATATACATACACACTAATTTATATCTCTATCTCTATCTATCTCTATCTATATATAATGCACATATATATGTATATACATACACAAATAGATATATATATATATATATCTATCATACGTACATACATATACGCACACGTATCTGTATATGAATGTGTGTATAATTTATTTTATTTACACACACACCCTCTGATGCTTTTGAAAGCTCACTGCGAACCATAGCTTTTGCTGTAGCAGGCAAATGAGTAGTCAGGAAAATCCTACTAGGACAGCTGAACTTAAAATCAGTCTCTAAATGTAGTTGATGGCAGGTATGTACCCAGAAAGTGAAACAAATTAGCAAGAAGGAAGTAAGGACAGCTACAAAGAGGATGAAGAAAGGAAAGGCTGTTGGTTCAGATGACATACCACTGGAAGCATGGAGGTGCTTAGGAGAAATGGCAGTGGCATTTTTAACCAGATTGTTTAATGAAATCTTGGAAAGTCAGAGGACACCCAAGGAGTGGAGAAGTGTTTTGGTACCTATTTTTAGGACTAAGGGTGATGTGCAGAGCTGTAGTAACTATAGAGGGATAAAAATGGTCACAACTTGAAAGAGTAGTGGAAGCTAGGTTAAGATGGGAGGCGATTAGTGATCAGCAGTATGGTTTCATGCCACGAAAGAGCACTACAGATGCGAGGTTTGCTCAGTGTCGATAGAGAAATATAAAGGTCAGAAGGAGTTGCATTGTGTCTTTGTGGACTTGGAAAAAAGCATATGATAGGGTGCCTAGAGAGGAGTTGTGGTATTGTATGAGGAAGTAGGGAGTGGGAAAGTATGTAAGAGTGGTACAGGATATGTACGAGGATAGTGCGACAGTGGTGAAGTTTGCAGTGGGAGTGACAGATGCACTGAAGGTGGGATTACATCAAGGATCAGCTCTGAGCCCTTTCTTATTTGCAAGAGTGATGAACAGGTTGACAGATGAGATCAGACAGGACACCCCATGGACTATGATGTTTGCAGATGACCCTGATCTGTAGTGAGAGTAGGGACCAGGTTGAGGAGACCCTGGAGATGTGCAAATATGCTCTAGAGAGGAGAGGAATGAAGGTCAGCAGGACTAAGAATATACCTGGGTAAATGAGATGGAGGATAGAGGAATGGTGAGGATGTAGAGAGTTGGCGAAGGTGGAGGAGTTTAAGTACTTGGGATCAACAGTTCAGAGTAATGGCGAGTGTGGAAAAGAGGTTAAGAAGAGTACAGGCAGGGTGGAATGGGTGGACAGTCAGGACTGATTTGTTACAGACTGGTATCAGTAAGAGTGAAAGGGAAGGTCTACAAGAGAGTAGTGAGGTATGGGTTGGAGATGGTGGCATTGACAAAAAGGCAGGAGTCAGAGCTGGAAGTGGCAGAGTTAAAGATGTTAAGATTTGCACTGGGTGTGACAAGGAGGGACAGGATCAGGAATCCTTATATTAGAGGGTCAGCTCAGGTTGGATGGTTTGGAAAAAGTCAGAGAGGCGAGATTGCGTTGGTTTGGACATGTGCTGAGGAGGGATGCTGGGTATATTGGGAAAAGGATGCCAAGGATGGAACTGCCAGGTAAGAGGAAAAGAGGAAGGCCTAAGAATGTGGTGAGAGAACATGCAGGTGGTTTGTGAGACACAGCAAGATGAAGAGGACAGGAAGAAATGGAAACAAATGATCCGCTGTGGCGACCCCCTAATAGGAACAGCTGAAAGAGAAGATGTACCAAAGAAGACTGAATGCTGTAATTAAAATCAAAAGGTGCTTCAAAGTATTAGTTTAAGGGTGTGCACAATTATGCAACCAGCTTATTGTACCTTTATATATTTTTCCCCTAACAGTATTTGTTTTTCAATTGAATTGTACAGGTTATAGAGCACATTAAAAAGGTGGGAAAAGTTTTGAAATGATTTATCATGGTCTTTTTTTTTTTTATATATATACAATGCATCACAAAAACCTGGCATTTTAACTGGGGTGTGTACACACGTTTTATATCTACTGTACAAGCACAGATCTATATTATACACACACATATATATATATATATATATATATATATATATATATATATATATATATATATATATACACACACACACACACACACACAAAGTGTAACACACTCATAAAATGTGCAACACACATGTGCATCAAATTCATAATTCATTAAGATGTAAAGAGCGAACATTCCATTAAACAAACGTGGACAGCACTGAATTTCAAATAGAATTTCCATAGTTGGCCAACATCATGAATGTGACAACCTGGCAAAACAAAAAAACAGAACACACCCTTTTATAATCACCATACATTATGTACACACACTAAACTACTCAACTATTTAATACTACCCTAGAAATTTAAAGTGAAACTTCAGTACATCTGCAACTCAACCAAACATGAAAGTAAACCACCTTAAACATAAAACCTTTGTGCCTCAACAGAGACTGCTGTAAAAATAAAATACTATTAAATGATGCACAAGGCAGAATGAGCATATATAGCTACACCTTTTAGAGAGCTACAGCCGTTACTACAATTTGCACATCATATTGGTCTCGTCAGCACTATTGTATACTCTTACGCCTCCGCACAATTTTGAGGGGGGGTATCCTGCCAATAACTGCAAATGTAATCTCTCCACCCTATTCTGCTCCCTAACAAGTACAGATAAAACAGCAAAAAAATCAGAAATTCTTCTGCCTAGTAAAACTCATCTATGCCATGCTTCTACACAGCTGTGTCTCCCTGCATCTCCCAGAATTTATTCAAAGCTGAAATATTCCATAATTCAATAGGAAACATGGAAGTCTAGATTGAGAAGCATTGCTATTACTAACTTTGTGGACCACCTAAGCAAGTAAACTGCAAACGTTAGAATATCTTTGTCATTGTCACCTGAAGTTAGTTCTTGAAATTCAGGTGCAACTTCATTTTCTTTTAAGAAAGAGACAAAAAATGACAGCAATGCCTTTTTTTTTTTGGTTTTACAAAGTTGAAAACTCAGTCTACCATAAAGAGGTGATAACCTCAATGCTTAAAGATTTCATCCGATATTTTCAGCAAACTGAAACAGGCACCCTTTACAATGTCACCAATATTCTTTGAACTTGCTGCTATACAAAGTGTTACGAAGGCACACGCTACATACTTTGCATTTGCAGTTTACTCGCAAGTAGAAAGTTAAAAAATAATAAAAATTCCCACGTGCAGTTGTAAGCTTTGGAAGATTTTAGTTAAACAGTACACTAGTGAAGACATTTCATGGTACCCTCTATACGCAACTAGTCCATGTACAGTGTAAAGTTGTCAATATAAACTTCCTCTGGTTAAATACAGTCCATCCATAAACCATTCTGGTGATTTAGACAAACCATGTACATTTTCTTTCGTAGAAAAGACCAGTACATGCATATTGGTATTGATATCAACCATGCCCTTCTGTAAAATTGTTCCACATTTTAAGTTACAACTACTTGCAGAAACTAAGAGCTGTGGAGTTTACTCTTTGATAGCATTCTTTTCCATCTAATTAACTTGCTGCAACACATCCCATTTGTTAAGAAACTGTACTTTCTATTATACCATGATCCCCCCAAAACGTGCACGCTGATTGGCCAGCGTGCCCGTTGTAAATCGAGTTATACTAATGGAAAAAGGTCCGTCCCGGACTTTTTCCATTAGTATAACTCGTTTTAAACATTGTTCGCTATGTTAAATGGGTTTAACATAGCGAGACAGTTTAAAATAAGCAACGGAGATCTCCGCTGCTTATTTTAAAGCTGTCTCGCCATGTTAAACCCATTTAACATAGCAGTGTTTAAAAGCAGGAGAAAGCAAGATCTCCGTTGCTTTTTAGTCTCGCTATGTTAAATGAGTTTAACATAGCGAGACAGTTTTAAAATAAGCAACCGAGATCTCCGTTGCTTATTTTAACACTGTCTCGCTATGTTAAACTCATTTAACATAGCGAGACACTACAAAAAAGCAAGGCAGATCTTGCTTTCTCCGTTGCTTTTGCCCACAGCTCTCATGTACTGCACAGGTACATCAGAACTGCCGCGATGCCAGACATCTGCGGAAGAGCAGTAAACAGGCATTATATATGCCATTATTTAAAAAGTAATAGTTTCTTTTCTTAAATAATGTCATGGTATAGCAATAACTCACTTCTGGGTGGGTAATGCTAAATTACCCACGGTTGGCTTTTGGTCCTCGGCCCTCGGGACCAAACCACGCCAACCGTGGGTAAATTTAGCATTACCCACACCCAGGCGTGGGTTATTGCTATAATGATGCATCATCAGGTGCATCTCTACATCAGTTTTCTCTGACTACACTCTGCATATTTTTTCTAACTCAGCAGGATCAAATCCATGATTACAACCATCTGTATAACCTAGAGATGGTAGTGAAAGAGCCATCAATGTGGAACATATCTTTGCTCCTTAGGGACTTAATAGTACTGTACATGCTTCCTAACACTCTGTGAATGCTCTGATGCTGCAGCCACAATAGCAGTTTGGAGACTGCTGTATGTATAGACACTACTTACTGCCTTTATGTGGCAAACTATCACACCTGGTATTTTAGTTTACATGTACACTATCACATATCAGGCATTACATTATCCTTTTATATTTACAGGGCACACACAGGTATAATGAGATATTTGATAATGTACAATACGTATGCGGTTTCCTGCAGAATTCCTAACTAAATGTTGATGCAATAGTGCAGTATTTATCCTTGTGCTAGCAGTAGGCCAACTAATGCCATGCAAGGTTTTAAATTTTCACTTGGGAGATGTTCACTTAATGGAACATTTGGTCTTTTCATAGACTACTAGAGGTTTGCAGAATTAAATATTTGAGGACTTGAAAAACCTATATACACATCTAACATACATCCTGAAGTATATTCTTAAAAGGGAAAAAAAAAAAAAAAAAAAAAAAAAAAAGAAATGGAAACCAAGTACTGCTACTAGCTTGCATAGGGTTATCAGCTTGCCGGAATGAAGCAGACTATACTAGAACAAGTTGAGCAACAAATACTATGGCTGTATGGTCTAGAATTTTCTTTACACACCAGCTTAGCTCACCAATAAGCTATAAAAAGAAAAAAAAAGGCTATAGTAACAGAGAACTATGGAGTTTTTTTGTTTTGTGAAGATAAAGTGTCCAACACCTGAATACAAGTAGCTCATATCCCTGGTAATGAGTGGATAAGCTTAAAGATAAAGGGCAAGAATTGAATGAATGAATGAATGCTCACTTCAACAGGAGTTCATATGCATCCTCATACATGATCTCACTTCTGACGTAAATACACAATTACTGTAATAAATGTAACTTTTAAAAAAGTCTGCACAAGACAAATCTGGAAGCTATAAAGACATGCCCCACCATGCCTTGCATTAATTGCAATGTACAAACTACTTTAATGCGTATGTAGCCAGTGACGCAACTGCAATGTCAACACAATTGTAAAGTAGTAACAACGTGCCAAAAATATGTATGGTGGTTACACTAACAGGCTTGCACGTAAATACTTCAATTGTGCAGACATTACCATAACTGGTTCTTAATGACATAATTACATAATTAACACATGACATTTGTAGGCAAAAAGGAAGACTTCCTCCCACCTACTTTGTTTCACTTTCTAGAACCCCTCTTGACTAAATCCTTTGGGAGGAGGAACATGCATGCAGCGAGTGCAGGCTTACAGCAGTGTAAGTCAGCTTTACAGTTCAGTTTGTGGCATTAGTACACCTCTTGTGGTTAACCATACACACCAACTTTGCAGGCATTTGGCTCTAAGATGTACAAGAAAAGCTATCAGGAGAAACATCTTCCAAAAGACATTTTACTTACTAACTACCTAGCAGTGAAAATAAATCTTACTCCTGGTCTGAAACATATGACTTACCACTTCAAGAATTTCTTACCACAGACTGCTGAAAAAGTACACTTCTCTCAGGGTTTATACCACAAGCAATAAGGCTGGCAGTCATGTTAAGTACATTCTCTTGCAGTGTTGCTGGATCCTGGGGTACTGTAATAGAATGTAGATCCATAACGCTGTAAAAAACTGAACCACATTCTTCCTGCAACTTCACCCAGTTTTCAATTGCTCCCAGGTAGTTACCAAGATGAAGGATGCCAGTTGGCTGGATACCAGAAAAGATACGAACAGTGGTACTCTAATAAAAAAAAAAAAAACACAAGTGATTTGCCCGCATCTTAATATAGCAAAATCTCAGCACGTTCTCACATCTGACACCTAAAAGCAAGTCATATGGAAAAAAAAACAAAATATGAACCATTTCAAAACTTTTCCCACCTTCAATGGAACCTATACAATTTAAATCGGTTAGGGGAAAAATATAAAAAAATAAAATACGTACAATAAGCTGGCTACACAAAGTGCACAACCTTAAATACTTCATTGAAGCACCTTTTGATTTAATTACAGCATTCGGTCTGGAGTAGGAATCTTAGCATGGCACATCTTGACCTGGCAATATTTGCCCACTCTTCCTTGCAAAAGTACTCCAACTCTCAGATTGTGAGGGCAACTCTTGTGCCCAGACCTCTTTCAGGTCACCCCACAGATTTTCTATTGGGTTGGGTCTGAGCTCTGGCTGGGCCATTCCAAAGCTTCAATAAAAGCACGACTTCACCAGAAGAAAAAATTAATTTGGATGTATGCTTGGGGTCACTCATGTTGAAAGGTGAAATTCCTCTTCATCTTCATAGCAGAAGGCTGAAGGTTTTGGGCCAAAAGTGACTGGTATTGGAACTATTCCCAGTTCCGTCCACCTTTACTAAAGCCCCTGTTCCAGTTGAAAAGCAACCCAAAGCATGATACAGCCACCACCATGCTTCACCATAAGGATGGTGTTCTTTTGGTGATGCAAAATGTTATTTTTGCGCCAAATGTACCTTTTGGAATTTTGGTCAAAAGTTCAGCCTTGGTCTCAGACCATAACACATTTTCCCACATGCTTTTGGGAGACTATGTATTGGTTTCGCAAATTTTATCTGGTGTGTAAGAAAATGCTTGTCTTGCAACCTTACCCCACAGCCAAGACATATGGAGAATATGTAACACACAACCAGTTGTGTCTTTCGGCTTTTCCCGGTTAGGGGTCGCCACAGCGGAACTCCGGTCTGCTAATGATTGGCAGTAGAGTTTTACGTGCTGGCTTGCCGGGCCTAACGCACAACCTTCACGAAGGAACACCCATTCACACGTCGCCACACAGAAGACTTGCCAGAAATTCCTGCAGCTCCTTCAGTGTTGCTGTAGGTCTCTTGGCAGCCTCCCTGACCAGTTTTAGTCTAGTCTTTTCATCATGTTTGGAGGGACGTCCAGTTCTTTGCAACATCACTGTTGTCCCATATTTTCTCCACTTTTTGATGACTGCCTTTACTGTGTTCCATGGTATATCCAATGTTGAGGAAATTTTTTTGTACCCTTCTCCTGATACCTTTCAACAATGAGATCCCTTTGATGCTTTGCAAGTTCTCTGCGAGCCATGGCTTTTGCTGTAGTAGGCAAAAGAGTAAATGTCAGAAAAGTCTCACTAGGACAGCTGAACTTTATTGGGGTTAGATCAGTCTCTAATTGATGGCAGAAATCAGTCTCTAATTGATGGCAGGTGTGTACTCAAAGACTGAATGCGGTAATTAAATCAAAAGATGCTTCAAAGTATTAGTTTAAGGGTGTGCACACTTATGCAACCAACTTATCGTACATTTAATTTTTTTATTTTTCCCCCCAACAGATTTGTTTTTTCAATTGAATTGTACAGGTTATAGGTCACATTAAAGATGGGAAAAGTTTTGAAATAATTTATTGCAGTCTCATTTTTTATATAAAAAAAAATTGGCATTTAACAGGTGTGTACACTTTTTATATCCACTGCAGGTTCACAGGTAATTACCAAGCATAGGGTCTAGGAACCCATAGAGGAGCCTAATACAGTTTCCAAATTTTTCCAGAGCACTGCCTTGTTAACAGACTTGATCAGTCTCACAGAAGGCAAGTGGACACCAGGAGAATCAAAATGCCAGAGTACAGGAAGCAGATCACTGACAACTCATACCTATAATCCTCTGTGTTCACTGCACAAACCACACACAAAATGGGTACTAAGGACTTGTAACATAAATGCAGCAACACAATTTACATGCAGAAGTGGAGCCATCTGGATAACTTCGTGCACTCAAGTAGACTTGAGAAAAATACAAGTCATTAGACAGGTGTTCTACACAGTGCTGGCCATGGATGGTCAAGTGCAAATAGGTAAGTGAACAGAACATAAAGGCTGGTAAAGCAAAGGAAGCACTTCCTCTAACTCTAGCAATCTAAACGACCACAACATGGTTTACGAGTTAGTAAAAGCACAGGACACCACATATGCTCATTCTACCTAGAAAGGCACGAAACCATGGTCCTCTACATACAAGAAATGCACAAAAGCCCACTCGACAATACTACTGTGCAGCCATCTAATTTGTCACAGACCTTCACTGACATCCCATACCTAAACACCTAATCGCACTGTTACTCTGGTCCCCTGTAGGTTAACACACACACACAAATGTGGGAGGTTTCTCATTCCACAACCCCCCCCCCCTCACAATGAAAAGGGAGATGTCCTCTCACATTTTCTAACATAACCCCAGAATAAGGTTAGACACTGTGGAAAATTGAGTTCAACTTCACTGTTTCAACAACCAATCTGATACCTAAATGGAAAAGGCCAGTGAAATGTTAATTTCCCAGATGCTGTCACATATCTTAACCAAAATTTATCTCCCTTGCACCAAAGATTGCCAGAGGGGGATTGAGCTTCCCTGCAGAGATTAAATGGATTGTGTGGGCAGTTGAGACTACAGCGGCCTGGGGTTCGCAAAATGCAAACTGTACTGTTCTTCCACGCATGCATTATAAGCACCCCCCATGTGGTGATATATATATATATATATATATATATATATCTATATCTATATCTATACACGCACATCACAGATGTGAGTAAATGCCAGCTGTATGGCATCCTACAGTTCATGGCAAATTTAATGCCACAAGCCATTCTGTTGTGGGAATTTAAACCATTCGCATATTTTCTAAACATTTATGGCACTTAGAACTAACTGCTACTGCAGTAAGGCCACACTTAAGTAACGGTCACAACATTCTTCAAACCACAAGACAAAACTAAAATTTTCCCATTACAGATAAATGTGCTTTTCTTGTAACTTTAACGTATGCATTTACTTGTACTGTGTATGATAGCTCGTCTACATCACTTCTACTCAAAGCAAGATTACAATACAACTGGTACAAAATCTGTATATACTATCAGCACTAAAAAAAATGCTAGCTTTAATTGTGCCGCAACTAGAAAAAGTAGCTCACCAAAGCATGCTAGAGAAAACACAGAAAATTGTTAGGCATTGTACATGCACAAATACAAAAATGTCTTAGCATAGTAATCGTGCACCTTTGTTTGCAGGACTAAAGTATTCAATAAAGAAAACACAATCTGCTTCACTATGCTAAATTTACAGCATCACCATATTTACCCAATGGCAGGTTATAAATTCTGCGTTACAAAACCCATGGAGTCATGCACCTCTCTGCTTTTTTTTTTTTAAAAAACACTACTATAATCCAGTGTAAATCAAGATATTCACTTAAGGTGCATTACTACTAAAGACTGCTGTGCTGTGTGTGAACCACAAGCATTCTGGAGACCCATACTACTAAAAAGGAAGCCTGAATGACAAAGGCTCAGTGTCTGAAATGCAGCACAAATTCTACACAGCAGAAGTACTTCACACCATAAATTCTGTTTATTGCCAGTTTTCAATTCATACATCATTAAGAGAAATTTACAGCTCAGAGTTTAAAATGTGCAATGAATCACCGAGTGACCAGAGCTGTGATATGCAAAGTAAATTATTATTATAATCTGCAGCATGGGGCTTTTAAAACGCACTTCATTACTCTTAGCAGTTTACTACCCAAGCAGACTAATTGGATATAAATGAAAAAGGTAATGTTTAGTAGCCACGTACAGAAAGTCTTGGGTAGTGGTTAACAGAACATATGGAACA
The DNA here is from genome assembly GCF_019279795.1 of Protopterus annectens. Taxonomy (NCBI): domain Eukaryota; kingdom Metazoa; phylum Chordata; order Ceratodontiformes; family Protopteridae; genus Protopterus; species Protopterus annectens. The sequence goes on from NC_056735.1 coordinate 1,702,553,971, forward strand.
CAGACTTTTGCTTCCTCGAGATATGTGAAATCCATTGTTTTATCCAAGAAAGCATACCATCAATACAAAAACCTAAACATTTACATAAAATTCCCAGCTATTTCAGTTAAGGGGGTAAACTTTCACAGATTGACAGGAACCAAGCTAACCTTCGCTTCATTACATTTGCAAATATGCAGCCTGCCTGTAAAAGATGAAACAAAGCCACATAAAAATTAGAATATGGAAAACAGTTACTAATACTGCATCACTGAAACTTTCAGATGCAAAATTGAGGGTCCTTGTGTGTGCCCACTCAGCCAGTCCAAAGTGAAGTAATGCAGACGAACTTTTTATAAAAAAATTACAGGTACATACACAGCTAAACATTACCGACAGACTAGAGTGGCAAAAGAACACAATACAAAAAAAAAAAAAACACAGTATCAAGTGTAATGTTAGTCAAGGAAGCAGGAGGGGCAGGACAAAAAGCACAACTTTACACAGTATTGCTGGGTAAGCAAGGAAAGAAAGTCACTGACTCCAGTACAATCTTGCTACTACAACAGAAACTGTGCAGAATACTTTAACTGCAGACATATTTCAGCTAAGTGTCTTAAGATTGGCAAAACAGATGCACATGGGAATGGGCACCATCAGATATCGTTTTGGACTGCAATCCATCTATGGCAAGCAGGCAAGGTACATGTCCAAGCAATCCCAACTATGGCAAGCAAGTAGGGTATAACAGGTCTAAGAAGGAAAGGGGAGGAGGACAGAGCTGCTAGAATGACAAAGAATTTAAAGTGTCACTATAAAAAAAAGAAGCAACATCTTGCATGGAACTCTAGGTACCATAACTCAAGTAATTAGTCTATTAAGTACTCATGGGCGACAGGGTTACTGCATGGCAGCATCAATTAGTTGTGTGTACACACTAAACTAACAATGAGAGAGACTTATGCGAGGAAGGTGTAAACATTAAACAAAATGAGATTAGGACCACAGTGGGGCCATATTCTGTAACCGTGATGAAATAGCATGCGTCTTTTCAGAGAAAAGCAAAACTAAGAAATACAGCAATCACCCAGAATGAAATATACAAATATATTCCAGTGCAATAACTGCTTGTTATGGTTGTGAAAAGGCAAATTATCACAAGGTGCTACAAGTCGAGAGAGTTTAGGACAAATACAATGTTAAAAATGGAGAACCTATTAATGAGGACAGGCTCAACCCACCTTTAGCCATAAGTGCCATAACTACCAAATGAAACAAAGTATGAAATAATAGGCTGCAAATCAAAGAAAAAGGATTTAAAAACTGCAGAAAAATGTAGATTACCTTTAAACTTAATTCTAATGTTGCATATAAAATTCACTGCCAAGATACCTGGCTAATGCAGGGGATAAAAAGGATTAAATCATTTATTAGTAAAGCCACCTCTGATTTGCAGTCTCAAGTGCCAATCCTACACGTGATGGGAATTATAATTTTTGATCTATATTGGGGAAAATAACGATAATATTTTCTGTGTCTCACTTGCATTATTTGAATTAACAAGTCAGACTCGTACCAACAGAAGAGAAGGGCAACTAGCAGGTAAAATGCACTGCATCAAACACAGCTTAATGCAGCAGTGAAATAATAAGAGTATTAATACTGCAGTATCATTATGGTAGTACAAGGATACTGTGCTGAATACTAGAGCAACACAGAGCAAAGTCAAGACAAAGCACAGGTATAGCCAGGTAAGAGCTACTAAATTTAAAGAGCCAAAGAATAGAGAGACCAGACTCCTCCCATAAGGCAGAGGAGTACAATCCATCATAAAAGAAGCCACAACCACCTGAAACCTGGTGGTAAGAAAATTTCTACTGCTTAGAGGGACTATGCAGGTTACTCATAATGGTCACCCAGGATACCAGATACACTACTTCACTGCAAAGTACAGCAAACAGTATTTCGGACATATGCTAATCAGGTATGCTGCATTACTGCAGGCATTTCATACGGTGGCAGCACAGACAAATGTATGCCTGTTCTGGCCAAAGTGGTCTACATCAGGAGGAGGGAGAAAAAAAAAAAAAAAAAACAAAAGGCCCAAAAACTGTAAATTTTCCCACAGAATAGTACCGAAGCACAAGTCACAGCAAACATGTGATAGCACGTCCAGGCATCTTAGGAATGGAGACCAGGCATCTTAGGAATGGAGACCATTCCTACCCGCTGCCACAGAGGAATCCTTCAAAAATAGCTCCTAGGCAGACACCATCTGGATCAGAGTCACATCAAGGTACTGCACTCCCTCTCTGCCTTATATTTTATGTGGTAGACCAGACTTGTGGCTTTGTTAGCTGCACCTTAAAACCTCAGACTTGTGAATACTATCCTTCTTAAGGTATAAAGCATTAAGTAGTATCCCAAGTACATTAATATCCTGCTTAGCTTGTTTGTGTGAGGGAGGAGCTTTACCTCTTCCCCACACCCCAACCTTAATACCTTCTTGACTGCCACTGCATCTGAGGCAAACGGCAAAGCAGCTCAAAATTATAATGCTGGCCCTCCCACTCTATTACCATGAGCAATGCAATTTATACACAATCTGCTCAACACTGGCTGTGCAAATGGTAGCCAACGTCCTCGACAGCAGTACTTTGAAAACCCAGAATGCAGACTTGTCTGCATCCACTGTTTGCGAAGACAATGGTTCAGTTTATCAGCTGTGCCCTACACAAAATGACAGTGCTATACCTAATCTTTTCTGCACTGCTGCCTTGCATCCGACAGGCAAGGTAAGCGATTACATACACAATTCTACGGGCTGGCACAGCATCAAGAATTGAAAGTTACAATTTCATGAATTTTAAACAGTAATCTAACTGTACATTTTCCAGACTGCACAACGTTTAGTATATCCCTCACTCTTAACTAAATTATCTATGGAATATGATAACAGTGGAAACAGCAGACTGGAAGAGGAAGAAAGCATAACTCATTCGCACAGCTATCAATGTGCGCAGGCACAGTAACAACCCTCTCACTTCACAAGTATTTCAGTTGTGCATTCGTTTCCTGCTGCACGTTTGTCTCGGAGAATGGTTACCAACAATACAATGCCTCCAGTTTTTGATGAAAAGGCCTTATTAGATAAAATTTGGAAATGCACCGATTTGAGAAGACAACAGCACTGGCAGTTATCCTTTCACTTTCAGGCTGAGCAAGGGACAGATTTGGAAATACCTGCAGAGGAACTGAACCAAGACAGATATTGTGCATGAAGCATGAGAAACTGAAAAATAAAATTCTTAAAGTAGACAGCTTACGAGCAACAAACACTGACAATGTTACTACAGACAGTTCACTATTCTTATGGTACATTATACTGCCCCTCTGCAGAAACGTGCTATCTGTAAGTGCTCAGAATTTACCTCCAAACCATCTTTGCTGCTATGACCTGTTTTCTCGATCTATAAAGAATGACCTAGCTTTCTTTATTGCATAGACTACAAGAGCGCACACAGAAAGATGGCTTAAACATAAACCACTCATCCTCAAGGGGGCCTCCACCTAGCTCCACTACCTTGAACTTCTCTAGCAGGGGATCAAAACATACCATTTACTGAAACATATTCCACTGTCCAAGTGTATCCAAGTGAACACAAGAAAGCTGCAAATCATAACACTCACCTTTTTGGAACCGACGCAAATACATGAAATACCTGTTGATGAATTCTTATGGTCCACCTCCAAACAGTGTGTGCAAAGTGTAGCTACACACCTATATTAAAAGATTAGGGTTTCATGACCCACAAAGCTGCAGAGTATTTAAAGCTACAGAGAAGAGCAGTACAGTCTATTAATGTATAAAGTTTCCACTGTAATCGTTTTAACTACAAGCCAGAAGTAAAAAAAAGCAGTTCCAACACCCATTTCCCCATTACTCAGCAAAGTGCCTTTCCATCTTTGAAAGCAGCTGTGGCTATGCCATATATGAAAACTGGCAAAACTAGGAAGGTTAAAAAGAGAGCGCACACTGGCAGTGCAAAGTTACTGTCTTACATAAAAATTTAGACCAGCTACTACACAGACCGGGACTAAAGGCAGAGGTGTTTTGATTTACATCAAAAATATTCCTCAAGGCTTGCCAAACAGGATAATGCACTTTAGCTTCTCCATGTTCAAGTCACCGTAGAGAAAATATAACACCTCTTTGCAATCTATAGGTCCTCCTCTATGACCCAGTAAACTCCTAATATATATTTAACCTTACTGGAAACACAGCCTCCAATGAAGTATCATATTAGTGGGCAAATTTAATTACACCATTAACTGGAATCTTATGCAACACCAACTGTGCTGGCAGAGAGATTCCTGGATTTTACAAACTCACTCCCTGGACCAGAATGTCTCCATGGATGCCAGCCACACTACAAGGAATAAGTGAGCTACAATACACTAACCATGGAGCAAAGAATGGGTCAGTGGGACCACTGGGGAGAGAGATCTACATGGTCAGTGGAGAAGCAAAGCAAGCAAAAAAAAAAAAAAATAATCAAAGTACAATTTCTATGAAGACACTAAAACAGAATCACTTCCAACAGTGGACCTCAACAGCTGCCTACCACTTACAGAGTACTTGCTTTTAGAAAGCTATAACAAAATGGTCAAAAATAAATAAACACCAGACACAAGACACTGTCCTACACCAGGCTTTTCTGATAAAGAACTCAATGGTATATGCAAAAACATCTAAATGTTCCATCATTTTTAATAACCACATGCACTTGAAGGCATTCCAAGCACTTTGATAGGACATCACATTTCTATAGTGAATGCTTACATAAGCTAGTTCGGCAGACATTTCTATAGTAAATGCTTACATAAGCTAGTTCGGCAGGTCTTTTTAAATATCAGTTTAAAAGTTTAAGTCTAACTTATTATAGTGCCTTGTTTATACATTATGCCGCCACACCAAAATCACACCTATAATTGTACTTGAGAACCAACTAATCAAGCCAACAAATAAAATATGTAAACAGTTATGCCCAAGAGACTAAGGGTACAATAAAACAAGCAAATAGTGCAGAATAGAAGTATCATGCAGGAATCTCTGGACTAGATGGGCAAGGAAGTATGCATGTGTGCATACACCATCCCAAACTCACTCTGTTCTAAAGGTTAGATTGAAACAGACATGCTCCTGCCTAGTCATTAAAATCGTTAACTGGCCATAGCACATTGAAGTAACCAGTTGAAGGTGCATCATGAATATTAAATTGACTTTCTTACGAAGACCAGACATATCTCCCGATAGCCTTCAGCCTCCCAGTGAGAATAAAATGCAAGGAAGCAACACAGAAGTAAACTTAAACCTCGACACAGTTATAAATAGAACATGCTGGAGGGACAGATTCATCACCCAGAGACTCCCTATGCTGTGGAACAAAATCCCGGTACATGTGAGGCAGAGCACCTCGCTGGCCTTGTTCAAGAGGAATCTTGACCAATGGATGGGAGATCGCAGATATACCCCCAGGGATTACTTCAGTGTCGCTGCTTGACAGAGGCACAGAAAAATGATAGGCATAGTTTTTATTCAAACTAAAGGGGTGGCGAAAGCCACATAACTATGGGCTAGGCTTATAAATGCCCTCGGGGCAGATAGGTTCATAGGTTCATACTAGGCTATGAACAATGTAACCATGAACTGGCAGAAAAATAAAAAACACCTTACAGGTGCAGCATAGCCTTTTACAGATAAATGTAAAGGCGAGGGGAGCCAATACAATACTCGGCATAGGAGACTAACAAGGGCTTAAAAGACTAGAATAAATGATGCACTTGGGGTAGTATCACCTAAATGTTTTTTTCACAGTAGAGAAAAGGACCATACAAAATTCCCTCACCAGGAAAACTATGCCAAAAATATCTAGTCTCTACAGATCTTCCTAGGTCTACCTTTAGCCCCCACACAATTGAAGACAACTATAAGGTGCAGTCCCTTTAGGGTACCAAGCAAAGTACCCTTTATGCTAGAGACATTTATGATTAGACACCCAGCATAATTATGCCACTATACTCCACATTCATGAAGTAATCAATGGATTAAAAATTGTAATTAAGAGCAAATTATTTCGAAATTTCAGCATCTAAAAGATACGGTTTTAAAACTAATCAAATTTAGTGATGATCACCCAACCACCAAACAAAACAAAAACACTGAATAAAATGTTTAAAGTGCACTGATGAGAGAAAAGGGAAAATTCCCCCCCTACCTGCACGTTTAGTACTAGGAACACATACCATGCATTAGAAAACTGACGATAACACATGGTAAGAAACATTGCATTTACAGTTCTATTCAACTGATGTACATGTAGATGCACCATTGAACATGTGTCAGTAATTACCATTCATTGGTAGCCATTAACCCCTTTTATCAGCACCTAGAGGTGAACAGTACAAGACAGCCAAATTAAGTCAGAAAGGAGGGAGACCTTTTTAAAATGATCTCCTCTACAAAGATCTATTTTTGTTTTGGTGCACCTCCCCCTCCAATGCATTATTCTCACAAATGTGAAAGGTGACTGACTAAGCAGGGGAAGAGAATAATTTTGCTATGAACGAATAATTTTGCTATGAACATTTCTGGATTGATTAGTTGGCAGTTTACATGGTAGAGGACAAAGACAGGACTTTAAAAGATACAATGGCAAGCAGTTCAGTGAAAAAAATTAAGTCTGAAATTATGGAAAGTGAATAAGGGGCAACAGCCTTCCTAACAGGCTTAATACTTTAATGCATTTAATAGAACAGTGTACAATTAACATTTTAAAAGATGCATTGCATTTTTTCTTCGGGCTAAAAAGAAAATGCTTTCTGAAAGCATAGCAGCCACCAGTTCTCATAACTGGGAGTGGGACAGAGATGACAATCAGTGTAAGTGGGAGCACAGGCCATAGCATGCAGCTTTAAAACGGGTAACATTAATTTTAAGTTAGATAATACCTGTACATGCAGCAATCATTTTGGGGCAACTGCTCCCCTCAGGAGGGGAAACATGTTTTTAAGATATACATAGTTTTGTGCATTTGTTCCAAGGTAAAAGGGGATGGGCATTTTGTATTTTGTTTTAATTAAAACTCTCCAAACACAAGTCTTGAAAAAATAGGACATGGGTTCAAATGGAGATTAAAAAAGTGTACAAAAGAGCCGCCTGCCAGCAATAGTACATGCATGCAGCACAAAAGCTAGAAATGCACCTTTAAAAAACTATGTACAATAGGTGGGAGCAATCATGATGGCCATGCTTTCCATATTATCCCAGAATGTGAACAGCCTTACAGATATAAAAAGGCAAGAGTATAATGTAGAGTGCAAATAGTAATGCTGCAGGAGACATTTGGAAAAAATAGACAAATTTGACAAAGGATATCAAAACAGATATCCAGCAAAATCCAGAGGGGAAAAGCAGTTGCTACAGGGACTCCACAGTAATAGATGGGGTGGTGCAAATGGTAGATTTGCGGTAAGGGTATTGGCAAGAGAGGATTACAGTGGCATGTATATTTACATTATTTCTCCCCAAAAGGATATTTTTTGGTAGAAGGAATCTGCTTTCAGCAAGGAGTATTATAGGTGGGGACTGGAATTTGATTTGCATTAGTGTGGATGCATCAGGGAGACTTAGAAGGTTTAGTATAACAGGGTAGATTTCTGAAGAAATCTATGAAAATATTTGGCATGGAAGATGTGAATTCAGTAGTAGGAACTCAGATAGAATTTACATTCTCCAAGATACAATAACTTTACTAGACTGGACAGAAATTATACTTCGCAGCTTTCAATTAAATGCACATGTTCCCGTGACACATCCAATGACCACTTCTGACCATGCAATTAAAAAAAAAAGTGCAGGCTAATTAAGTAAAACAGGCAATTGTGCTTTTCCATCTACCAGCTAAAAAGACAAGAGGGGAATTTAAAGAATGGGTAGTGGAAATGTGAGTTATTAGGGAAGATATTATAACTAGTGACTGGGATACAATGAAAACAGATTAAAAACAGGGATGAAATAAAATTAAATAGAAACAAATTTCGAGGGGGTGATTAAGGTTTAAGTATTACAGGACAAGGGGAATTACACAGACCAAGAGGAGCAAATGCATAGTGCTAAACAGAAAATAAGGAGTATATGCAACATGCGCGAGTTTAGAAAAAATTGCAGTCAAGCGATAACTCCAGAACACAAACTTTTAGCACAATGATCAAGGCAACAGAATGTTGCAAGGGTTGCTGCCAGACTTAGGGAACCACCACCGATCCTGTAGAGGTTCGAGATATTCTGGAAATTTTAACAAAATTTGTATAAAGCATAGAAATGTGGAAATCAAAAATACAAATAGAAATGCTTATGGAAGACTCAATTATGTAAAGGTTTGATGTAGAGGAGTCTCAACAGCAGAGATAGAAAGCGATGAGATTCATAGATCTATTTCAATTTTAAACTAAGATTATATAATTAAAAAAAACGTGTTACACCTATCCTAGCTAAAAGAATGGCAAAGGTGATGCCAAAATTGATGAAGAAATTAAAGAGAGAGTGAATCCACATCCAAGTCTTCTGGGTTTCTAATACCATGACGGAACAGACCCCATTCCTAAGTCAAAGTAAGATTAAAGTTCATGAAATTAGTATGGTTTCAATCTTTTGATGTTCCGCAGCACCCGTAATGTACCCAGTAATGACTCCTCCAGCAATTCACATGGAATTGTATGTATTGGCGACAAAAACAAAATCTACAATTGTATTTATACAAGGCCCATTATCCCTACTACTATTGGAACTGTCTGGGTGTCTTCTACGCTGCCCTCATTTCTGCCTGCAGATCCTGTTTCTCTGTACACACAACATTGTAGCCACTGGGTGCAGCAATTTCAATAATCACTGCTACTTGTTTTTCGCACATCTTTTGAACTGTTGGTAATGGGTGATCCCATGTAATATTCTATGATGCTTTGTGGCTCATGTTTGCAGAGTCTCAGCCACTTAAAATGTATACACAATCTCCAGTGCAACACACTCCTTTCCAAGTTATTATGCCTTTCAGTATACAGTCCTGCCATTAGTAAGTCACAACCAGCAACAAGGTGTGCGACTGTTTAATTCTGCTTTACAAAACCTATGTTTGTTGTTTTCCCACAAGTACATTGTAAATCAAAGATTATGCAGCTCACTATCTTGAGCTGCCAATATTAACCTTTCATCTTTTGGGTTGAATTTGCCTCTTCTTGACCATTCCTGCACTCGATCCTGAGCAACATGGAGGTTTTTCTCTTCGAGGGGGTGACTAAGGTTATGCATTTCCACATTTCTTGCCTTCATTTGATCCTTCACCTTGTATTCTTTTTTTTTTTCGCACATTCAGTTGCTGCTGGATTTTTTTTTTTTATCATCTACTTCTGGTTTATTTCCATTCCTGCTTGACGCAGATATGCTTCTGCAAGACTAAGCAGGAAAGTCATGTTAGACTTATTCTCCTCAGGTTTCAAAACTTCACTAAGTTTCAATCTTGTGAGGTCAGCAGATGTGTGCAGCCCCATAATTGCAGATCTATACATGTAATCAAGTTTCAAGAAGGCCCATACTTCCTTGAAAACAAGGGATATATATAATCTTGGTGTACACTGATTTTTATAAATCATATGAGCATGAAGCATCCTTGTTGGTGGATGTCAACATGGTTTTCAGAATTAAAAAAAAAAAAAAAAGTCTAAAATATTAGTTTTGTTCTCATTTATTCGTGTTTTGTTGCCGATCCTTCAATTCCCAAATAAAGCTTCCTCTTGCTCAAGTTTTTATATCACATTCCTGTCACAGGCTGATTTTCTTGGTGCTGCAGCTTTCCCGCTTTAAAGGTTGCTTTCGCACATTATCAAGACCAAATGACATTCCTGTACCATCTGAAAAAGTTCTGATTGCTTGCAGTTGTGCTTTCAGTTCCACATCTGATGAGACGTACAGTTTATATGTTCCACATCTGATGAGACGTACAGTTTATATAAAAAAAAAAAAAAAAAAAAAAAAAAAAAAAAAGGACAAAAAGAAGTCTTTACACTGTTTTCTAGGAGCCAAATTATAGCCATGGCCTAATCTGTTAGGTACACAGCTTCAGTGAGTTTTGTGGATGGGAGGCAAACATTTGACATTAGAGCAAGGATACATTCTGCTTCCATCTGGATTAAGAAAATACCTTGGTTGGTGGTAGGTCTAGATGCAGAGAAATCGTTTGACAGAGTAAGATGGGATTTTTATGAGTAGGGCATTGGAAGTATTTACATTCCTTAATACAACAGGGTTAATTAGAAAAGGATAAAGTATTGGAGGCAATAATTAAAAGTGGGAATGTTCCTCTCAAGGTAAGCTGTGTTTAACAGAGGAACCAGGAAGGGATGCCCTCCTCTCCCTTTTTTTTTGTATTTAAAAACACACTTGCAAAGAAAATAAGGGACTTGGGACATAACTGGTATGATAATTAATACAAGTTTGCTTACCTGATAAATCCAGAAAACGATATCTCAATGTTATGGAACATTTTGAGACTGAAATCTTTTCGGGATATAAAATTAATGAAGATAAAACAAAGGCTATAGCTGTAAGTTATGTACCCACACACAAATTGACTCAGCAATACCTATATTTATGGGGACATGTTAGCAGCATGGATTAAAAATGCTTCTGTTATGGCAGCTAAGGATATGTGGGTATAGTTTCTAGTTTTTCAATTTTTGTACTCTTATGGAAGTACATTACAAGCAGTGAAAAAGTCCCGTCTTACATGGGTCAGGCATACCTTTTATCAAGGCATACCTTTTATCAACATGGTAAGTTGTAGACTATTATAATAAAATAATTGAAGGAATTTATCTGGGAGGGAAAGAAGGCACGAGTTGTGGCATAACCTGATGCTTCCAACAAACAAGATGGCTTAGGTTGACCCGATTTGAAGGGATATTTTAGAGCTACATAGTGAAGGCTCGTATATACAACCAGAAAAGTGGAAAGTGATGAAGCAAGGTGGAAGTTCATGAAATACAGATTGAGATTTTGGATGCAGATCTTCAAAGAGAATGCCCACATAGAATACTATACTCATGGAGTAACAAACTATTTCAAGAACTAAGCCAAAATAAGAAGGGAGAAATATTTTGCCAATAGGGGGTACAGAAAATGGCCAAGAGGGGGCTTGAGTTTACTGAGGGAAACCTGGCATAGGAACAAAGATGTTGGAAGCAAATAAGTCAGGAAAGGTAATAGAGTGGGATAAGGCCAAGAAGACATTTGGACTGCAGGCTAGAGAGTGCCCTCCCCCACCAGGGCTTGATCTCTGAATACAGGCAAAAAAAGAAAGAAAGGGACAGGAGAATTAAGTGAATTATGTACTTTGGTAGTGTTTTAGTTGACACGGAACAGAAGCACCTGTTAAGGGATAACTAGTAGGGCATATAAAATCGTGCATAACTGCACGAATCAGGTTAGAAAAGTTTGGAAACAGACCGGAAAAGCAATTTACAAGAGAAAGAAAAAAAAAAGAAAAAAATAAATAAAAAAATAAAAGAAAAAAAAAAAAAAAAAAAGGAAAACGCATGTATTAAAGTATACAACCAAGTCCAGGTTTAGGATGTTTGCACAAGTATTTTTATACCTAAAACAGACTTCAAAAGAACTTTTCCTCAGCTAGGTAGCAAATGTTGGAGGTTTGATGAAGAAAGAGGTAAATTGGGAACATATCTTGTGAGTGTAATGAGTTGACAGATTAAAAAATAAATCCCACGAGTACTCTCAGAAATATTAAGCAAATGCTGCAAGTAAATGATTATTTCGGAGCTGGGATACAGGATCTGAGTTGCCTAGACACACAGTAAGGCCTTAAGTTTAATTCTGTTGGCTGACTAAAAAGCAATTACTAGAAAGTGGAAATCAAAGTCTACACCTACTATATTTGAGCTTTTGATTATTAAAGAGAAAAACTGGGAAAGATCTTCAGAAAAAGGGAGGAGCAAATCGCATAGAGGTAAATGGAAATTGTGGTAACAATACACGCATAATGTTCAGGAGGGAGGAGGAGAGAGGCTCAAGGTAAGGCAGGAATTCAGAAATTTTGTTTTGTAATGATGGACTGAGGATAGAAGTAAAGAGTATGTATGGTGTATATTGTATTCAAATGGAAAATGTTAAAAGTAAAGCTTCAGTCCTTCAGCACTGTACATTTACATCCTTCCTTGTGCAACAGCGTACATCACAATGTTTCAGCCCAATGTAAAAATACAAGCAGAAGGTATGCTGCATGTACGAAGCTAGAGAGACTACTGCTTAGAAATTGCTAACTGGGGTTTAGAGGTTGCTGGTATGTGGGGGCTAAGTCCTCTATAGGCCAGTGCAGGGCACAGCTCACAGATTTTAGCAGCTTTGCTGCAGAAATGTGCAGAGTTCCAATGGAAGCATCCAAGAAGCATGCTTTTAGCTGTCTTGATGAAAGGCATGCAGCACCATAAATCGTGTGCGCATGGCTCTCTCCTCTCAGCACCATACAGATGTATGCGGCAGTAAATGAAACAAAGCTGAAAGGAAATGCTATCTCCAGTGTGGAAGGCTCCTGTTAGGAAGAGAGAATGTCTGCATACACATCCTTGTTATCAGCTACATACATCTACAACTTGTGTGTAGTCTGTGCTCACCAGAAAGGGTGTGTCTCATCTTGCCCAGCATGAAGCAGTCACCTACTCAATCATGTGCAAACTGCCAGGCTCTTGGTAATGCACATTAATGAGCAGGTATTTTAACAAATGAATTGCTAAATCTACCCTAACAGCAATCTGGACCGATCAAAATCATCAAAATACACACCTGGTGAAACGGTAAGTGACATGTCTATTAAAGCCTTATCTGCAAAGAGGCTTGACCCCCCCAACCCCTTACATATACTGAATACATGGTCATACAACTGCGTGTTGGAGGGGCTCCCAGCAAAGGTGCTAAAGACTTTTTCCACCAGTGACCTTGAAGTTCAACAAATGTATGTATTTATGTAAGAAATATTCTAAGAGTTATGATTCAGGAAAAATATTCTAAGAGTTATGATTCAGGAAACAAATCAGAAGACTTTCTGGAATTACTATTCACGGAATGATGTAACTCACAAAACAATGCACTCAGACAGTCTTAAGACCATGAGGTGAATATGCATTTCTTGCACAGAAAAAACACTGACCACCAAGATATGTATTATACTGGACTCAAATGCCTGGGGCAAGTGTATGCAACACCTATGTGCCATTGGAACCTTGTTTAGGCTTAGTATTTCTTCATTTCTTACCCTCCACAGTTATGGACTGGCTGGGAGTACTGAGTGTCAGTTTCTTACTGACACTACAGTCTGCGCCATGATCAACAAGAGTCTGGTACAGTGCCTCTGGCCTAAACCACCTCCACTGTTAAAATTCCCTGCAAGACAGGAAGTCAAAGCCTCAGTTTTGAGATAATTAAGATTTTCTTACCGCACTACATTACTACTACGCTGTTGTTCAGCCACTTGAATTTCTGAACAGGTCAATGCATTATGGGTAGCACTTAAGTCCCAATGGTATTTTAAACACACTAAACTTTAAAGCCAAAGCAGAGCTTAGGTTTCATAAAACACACAGGATTTCAATCACTAAACTATGTTATGCAACAAACTACTACAAACAAAGCAGGGAAACATGACACTGGAGTTACTGAAACCAACAACATTAAATGTTATAAATAGAAAAACTACATTACACCATATCTACATAGGCAAAACTTCTCCAACTGCATGCATCAAGCAGGGAAGATATTCCATGCCAGGCACAGAGTACCAGGTTTCAGTTTTGGGATGGTGGATTGAACAACCAAAGCCCTGTTAGTCATACTCAGAAATACGGAACAAATTCTCTCAACTGAAGTTGGAAAGGGTTAGCAGATATCCTAGCACTGCACACTTGTCAGTATATGCATATCATACAAAGAAGCAATGGTGCTCTAGAAGCTTTTGGTAAGAGATACAAGAATCCCCAAAGCACAAGTATATCTACTCAATACACAAAACTGGAAATTAAGGATTTTCACTTGAACAGATCATGGAGAGTTGGATCAAAATAAAAGGAGCTATTTGATGGCCTGCCCTATAACATCATACTTATATGAATTTTATTGGTGGTTTAAACTATTAAGCATGACTAATAAAAAGTCTGCTGGCCGCTGAATTGGTTGCAACTTATTTATTGGGATGCTAGTAGTTTGCAGCAGTTTAAAAAATGGTTTGAAATTTATGTTGGTGCCTTGCAGACTACAGTACTTTAAAGTGATGCTTTTTACACATTTCAGATTTAAACTGCTGATTTACATTTGGGGTACAACACTTCATCCGGTATTTAGTCTTTCCTTAAAGTAAAATATTAAATGCTGGTTTTCAGTTTAGTTTGTTGATTTGCAACCTTTTACACCTGTTGATTTGCAGTTCAGATTTCAATACCTTGCAAAAGTAATTTAAACAGCACTTTTTTTTTATTTACTACACTGCTTACAATTAGGGTACACCATTTAGAAAGACGTATATCATGCATCATATTACTAGTTGCACTTTAAAAATTTGAAGTGGACAAAATTCAGAAAGATTTAGCATGATGCAGAAACTAACCTAGAAGGCTTCTGCATCCCACAAAGCCTTCCAAATCTTTAAATGAAAGGGATCTAGGCCTACCCCAGAGAGATGCAAACCAAAAGGGTCCACTATCACGTTGAGGGCTAGCCCAGAGGGATGCAAACCAAAAGGGTCCACTATCACGTTGTGGAAAAATAATGGAAAAATTAAATGCCAGGACTGGCAAGATTGCGACTTGACCCCATTTTCTACATGTTGATATATGGCTTCTATAAACTACATTCAGCACAATGTTTCACAATCATCTTCAGCCTTTACTACAATTAGTCCTTAAAAGGATCATACATAAACTGAACCATGACTAGGTTAAATGGATTTTTGATAAGATGGATAACTGCATGGTTTGCAGTCAGAACATGGAAAGTATACAACAAATTGTCAGATGAAATTCTGGAGTTACAAACGATCCCATGGGGTTCCGTCTTTGGCCTTTTTTTTTGTCATGTGTTTCTGTGCTCCACAGTCTGTATGTGGATGACTTGAAATGAGAAAACTGATCTCACATGACCCAGGCAAGTCGTGCTTGCAAAATAACTTACTGACCAACTGGTAAAAATATGCTACTAAATACATCGAAATCAAGTATACAAAAACTGAAAGGTAAATATTTACTATAGCACACAGTAACTGACAATGTGGATTCATTTAAGGACCAATAACCAATTTCTTCAGTACAAAAACATTCCCAAGTCTAGAAAATCAAAAATTATTTTTGTAAGTTACATTACATCCAGATTAGTATGGACCATTATGGAAATCTTAAAGGAAAAATCAGTGGGATTAAACTAGAAAAAGTACAGCAGAAAAATACCAAGGAAATCCATGGGCTTGAAGTTTTAAGTTATTATGAAAAAAGAAAACACCTGTTCAGTGTCACAGATATTTATTAGAACTTATTCAGGAAACTACATCTAGGAATGCTTGTGGTCAAGCATCGTCCAAAGTAAAAACTAGCTTGGATATTTTAACATCAGCCTGGACAATTTATGGAGGGGACGGCTTTGGAATACTGACCATCCAGAATGGCATTACCTCCTGTATGTATGCATGCATGTTTTTATGTATAAATGAAAACGGGCCATAATCTGCCAGTGAAGAATTTCATTTTCTCAAGAATGGCACCAGTATGAGATATCCACAAACAAATAAGATTGTTACAGACAGACATCTCTAAACAAGGTTACTTACCTTTAACTAAACATAAAATTAGTCCATTATAATTCGTAGAACTGTTCTCATCAGCAGTTGAGACAGTTAAGACAAGACTATCCCCCTTTGTGTTACTGCAACCAGAACACATACCAAATGTGAAATTAGCTTGGTGAAAAGCTCAGCTAAAGAAATCATTCTTTGAGAAGTGAGCCAGATTACCATTTATACCTAACCAGAAGAAACAGGTAGAATTCAAAACAACCCCAAACCAGGAGCAGGTAAAATTTAAAACAACCCCAACTCAGGAGCAGCAAGAAGCTATATTAATTCTGAAACTATGAGAACCTACCAAGAGTGGTTGATGTCATCTCGCCCATCAGTGAGAAAGGGAGGCAGCCTAGGCTCGCTGCAATGAGCAGAGTAAGAGCCGGTTGAGCTTTGTGCTGTACAAGCTATGAGACGCATAGTCAACAGGTTGTTCATGTCAGAGGTGCACATGCACATGGATCTAGAAAGTCTACCACAAGGAAGCAGGAGTAACAGCACACTTCCCTGCAGCAACAGAATGCTGCACCACTGTCCTCAATCTTCTCAGAGACCCCAGACTTGGGGTGGGTTGAGCAAGAGAGTACATTATTGATGACCTGGGGTGGGTTGAGCAAGAGGGTACATTATTGATGACCTGGGAGGACATGGTTGACAGACCACACTACTTTGTCATGAATTGTCTGCACTTATCCCCTCTAGGCTTTTAGATACTGGTAAAGACATTTTCTACCCTCTTGGTGCCTTTTTTTTGGCAATGTCAAACTGATAAACCTACCGACTTAACTGAACCTTTGAAGAAATATCTGAAGGTGGTACTGCTCAATGACAGAAGTCTTAAACTATACTCTGTGCAGGCCTTCCTCCCTGGAGAGCGAGTGGAGAATATCACACCAAAGCAAGGTTATAATACCTTTCACAGTTTAGACCAGTTACTGCAGAGGAAAGAACTCTGGGTGGAGGAGTCTCAATCTATATAAAAACAAACCTCACATCCAGACTAAAGTATGTGACCCACTGGAAATCACACATGTGCAACTCACCATAACCAGGGTCTTGTACCATTTTTGCAACCTACAGGTCCCCCTCCATGTCCCAGAAAACCTGTACTACCTACCTCAATGTACTATACTCCCTCACCATTCAACCCAATACAATGTTTATGTGGGATCTAACAACCCCTCTATAAACTGGGAATTCCTACACCACTTCTAATGCACAAGCTCAGGGGATGGGATTCCTAAACTTAATACCAACACACTGGAACAGTTGGTCCATTCTCCTACCAGGGTAGAAACATCCTTGACCTTGTACTCGCAAACATGGAGAGCCAATGATCCTCAACCAACATAATATCTTAGCTCATCAGAACTGACTGCAAGGCAGTACTGCTGGAAATAATTAAATCCAGGGACCCAGAGAAGCCAAAATCTTTTAGTAACTATTCCATAGCCAACCTCTCTCTACTACAACAACCTTGGATAAATTCCAAGCACTTCTAAACCCAGTAACCACCATAGCATATGCGGAGCCATTTACAAACATCTCTCTGTATAGCAATGTTAATAGCTGCATTGAACAAGCTGTGCCCAACTCAAAGAAGACACACGGCTGGAATCAAGACATGGATTTGTTATACAAAAAAAAAAAAAAAAAAAAAGAGAAGGTTGGCCAAGCGTAGGATGAGCAAAGCCATGCATAGTATAAGCTCCATGACCCATCTAAACAGGCAGGGTTAAACATAATTCTTCGGCAAAGAACACCCACAAAAGCTTTCTACATCTGTCTGTAGCCTCAGCAGAAATACACACTGCACAGAACCTATTGCAAATGGCATCACCCACATTGACCTTGAGGCCACTGCCAACCTTTTAGCAGACAGGTTCAACTCAAAGAACGGAATATACAAAAGGATGTTAAAGCAGAGGGCCTAGATGGGCTACCCCCCCAATGTCCTCTGGACTCTGGCCATTCCCAAGTCCTCATCAATGGCCAATGCACAAGTACAAGGAATGAAGGCAAGAGGAGTACCCACCTAGGAGGTCAGGAGACGTTAGCAAGAGCAGGATGAAGTCTGGGGACCTAAAGTCATGGAAACAACAAACCCAGTGGGAAAGGCTTCTAGTTTTACTAAAGAAAAAACAATTACTAGGACAGCAACCAACACATGGTCACAGCTGGCAGTCATTAGTCAAAAGCTGTTCCAGTTTTATGGCAGGATTAAAGGACAAATCGACAGAGGAGTTTCAACAGCAGTTGCTCAGCTAGACTCTATCAAGGCCTCTGACTAAGTCCTGCGTAGCAGATTATGGATATTAACAGAAAGGAAATGGACAGATGCATATTTAAAGGGGAAGAACAAAGGGTTGTCAAATAATGCGAGTAAACTGACAGGAGCACTAAAGGGAGCAAGTCCTACAGTCCAGTACTCTTCCACGTGTGGTTTTATTATTACTACAAAAACACTTGACACACCTGAACACTCAACCCTGACAAAATATTTAAAATGGGGTCACCCTTAATAAAAAGGAGGGAAGCAAAAGTAGCAACTCTCAGGACCATCCCAGATTCACACAAGTACTTATTCAGAAAAAGGCTGTGGAAATACATACACAAAAAGGAAAATAAAAAGCATTCTAGAACACGGAACAGATGAAGGCAAAGCGAGAACTAAGGAAGTCAGAATATTAAACTGCATGCAAGAGCAGATTGTAAAGGACATTGGAAGATGGAGCATGCAGTGACATCAATCCTAAAGGGGCATAAATAGCTTCAAAGCCCTCTGCATAGGAGGCAACTACCTTACAGACTTTCATTCCCCATGCAAAAACTGGATTAACTAGCTCCAAGGAGGTTCCCATCCATGAAGGTTATATACTAATCTGGTAAAGGGACAACAGGGTACAGCTATAGCATTGGTGAAGTGAATTAGCAAGAGTGGACAGCAGACAGCCTACTGGTGACCAGTAAGCAAGCAAATGTTGTTTAAAGGACCACCTAGAGACAAACTGAAAAATTATCCTACCACGAAATTACACAATCCAAGCAGTCAGCACATTTTTTTGACACACCCGAATGCTCTCATGAAGCAGACATGGTCTTGTTCCAGACTTAAGCCTAGCAATTTGTGACCTATTCCCACCCTACCCCCAATTACCAATGACCACAGACCATGTTATATGCCTGTGCCTTAGGGCATCTACAAGCTGTCCCTGTCCATGAAGTACACAGGTGGAAAGTCAGTGACTTTTCAATTTCCCATCCACTGGTCTAAATCGCCTTTTGAATAGGCTTAAGGAAGACCTCAGTTTCACATGAATGGGGAGTCTATTCAACAAAATGTGTAATCTCAGACGCAAGTCTTCCCCTCAACATGGTTTTGTTAGTCACAGACAAGACTTAGAGCCTCAGACTGCGTAATTCTAGTGTTTTTTGCAAATGTGTAGCAGATGCATCATAGCTGGATCAGAGAATGCCTTGCAAGATAAACCTAGATCGTCCCTCAGTAGTCTGTAGAGGACACAGGACAAGGCTTTGAGGTGGTCATCCTAGGACATGCTATTTATGCCCTGTATTTTTAGCAAGGAAGCTCTAGCTGCTCCAGCTGTTGCTAAATCCTGGTCAGGTACATGATAAAGGGTGCACTGTACTCTATTATGGGACTAATGAGATAAGTATAACAAAACTATGGATCTTCTTAGGTCTGGATGCCATACTCTTACAAGTTGAGCCATGTAGAAGTTTTCACCACGTGTTCCGTTTCAGAGTTCCCAAGTACCTCATCACTGGGTCTACTAGAGTGTCATCAATATTGTAATTTGCAGTGGTGGCAGCCTTCTCAGAAGGTATAAATATGCTTTTTTTTTTTTTTTTTTTTATTAAAACAGTTTTAGGCCACAGCACCAGTTATTTGTGTCCGTCAGACCTACCACCTAAAAGATACCTATATATTTAGGAGATTCAGTTATTGTACCAAACTTGCAGTCATCAGCAAATTTGGTCAGCCAAAGCCCCTATACATATGCCTTGACTTCAGAGAAGTATATTCCAAACAGAACAGGTTCCGGTACTGAACACTGTGGGACACCACTAGTAAGAGGTCTCTTGGGGGAGACAGACTCCTACTCCCTAACTTCACATCTCCTATCTGTGAACTATTTAGCTATCCATCAGGTGACAGGGATTTTATGCTTAAATTTACAAGTGTATCTAAAAAAAAAAAAAAAAAAAAAAGTGAGGTATTCTGGCAAATGCCTTTGCCAGATTGAGGTAGGTAGTTTGCCTCTTCCGTGGCTCTAGTGACCTTCACAAAGTCATCCACCAGTTTAGTAGGCACGACTTGCCCTTGAAGCTGAGCTGGGATTTACCCAGTGCTTGAAGATTTATTATGTCTATCAGGTATACAATTTGTCCCATGGCCTTGCATACAAGACCATTCAAACGTAAGGTCTGCCGATGAACCCCTTTGCATTGAAGGATAACTGCTGCAGTCCTCCAATCCTTGGGGGGGGGGGATTCCTGGAAGCTGTTGAATTTAGAATCTAGTGGGCCTGACAGGTCTATTTAGGAGGCATCATGGGATGCCATCAGACCCACTAATGCAGTGTTTTTAGCTTTGGAGAGTGCAGCAAGGACCTGTTCTTTGGTGATAACTGAGGGAGAAATGGTAAATTTCCTTGGGGGGGGGGGGTAACAGGGTGAAATTGGAGCCAAGTTTATAGACTAGCAAATCTGCTATATCTTCTGGTTTGGTACAGGGAGTTACATTTACTATTAGTTCAGCAGGCTGTTGGGCATTTCTCCTTAATGCTGTGTACAACTGAAAATGTTTTATGGTTATCCTTAGCCTTGAGGCCATTTTTCCCTTGATGTTGGTTTTCATGAACTTCATTAGCCCTTAGAGTTGCTTGGTGAGACTGTTGTACATCCTGTGCATACTACAAGTCCACCAAGGAGGCTTGTTTGGAGTTTGTCCTAAGTTTATTTTGGTTTGGTATTGCTGTTATGCAGTATTTATATGCTTGTACAGGGTTCGCAGAGTTTTGATTTGGAACCTGGAATTTAGATATGCCATTGCTTAACAGGAGGTAATTTACTCTGGAAAAGATATTTAAGGTTCTGAAGTTAAAGTTTTAAACCAATTTCAGGGGTGACCATTTTGTAATCTGATCTGACCATTGATGACATTACTGACATCACACAGGGGGGGGGGGTGCAAGTTTCCTCAAATTTGTGAGTGCCAGATTCAGGATATGTGCACCCCTAGTAGAAGTGCAAACTAGCTATTAAAAGGGCGTTTGCCTTGAATAAATATACAAATCTTTGGAGCCTGCATGTTGGTTGTGCATGTATCCAGGTTTATTGTGGGATAGTTGAAATCACCATGAATAGTGTTGGGCTGAAGGTCAGTGACTCCAGTACATTAAAGTATGTGGAATGATAATCCTGTGTCAGAGATGTGGACCTAGAGCTAGCAAGGTTATAGTATTGGACACTACACCCAAGGTTAGGCGAACATGGAATAGCTTAAGCATGTCATATTGTTTGACCAATGTTGAAGTGTGCTTGCACTTCCACCTCATTCCTTTTTGTGAGATACCTGGTCTAAAATGTGTGGAAGGTGTTGTAAGCCTTGCATTACAAGGGTGTCTTCTGTGGCTTTAAGCCATCTCTCTGACTGTACTGCTCTCAAACACCCTCCAAGGAGTGGAGCTTGTTGTTGCAACTCCTAGCAGTGAGCAACACCTTTGGTTTATCTGGAGCAGAATTTGTAAGTTTTATCAGGTTGGCACTGCCTAAAAAGGCATTACAGGGATAATGCTTTGGCCAATACCTGAAAGGGGACCAGGTGCAGACCATCCCTGGCCAAGCAGAGTGGTTTGTCGACCATGTCCTCCAAAAGCAGACAAATACTGGACCTCCTTATAAGGACACCAGTAACCAAGTTCAAGTCAATTTGTTTATACTGCAATACCTTTGGAGATTATCGAATACTGCTCAATGCTAAGCTCATTCCTGTCCAAAAATATGGCTCAGCCTCCAGAAATACATATTCTCAGTACTACCATTTGCAATTATCTGCTCAAACATAAATGCCGATTCCCTTTATATACGTTTGGAAATGTTAAACAAACACGGGCATACATTTGCTTATTTCAAGAAAGCTATAAAAATCTCTTAAACATAAAACAGCTGCAACTTTATCTTGGACTTTTCTATTTTAAGAAAAGAAAATAGAATCTATTTTTTTTTGCTGCATTGGAAAAAAAAAACTAAAATCTTTAAGATTTGAATAAAGACTTCACCATTCAATTAAGGAGGTAGAAAATGCTCAAACTTTTGCATAAAGTTAATTATTTCTCCTTTATTTTTTTTAACTGGGCCTTAAATGCACAATTTCTGTTTTTCAGTCGAAGGTAACAGCATTCTGTGCATCTGATACTTTCCCAAATAGAGTCTCAAAATCCACAGTGTTGTTAATTTTAACTTAAACTAAACCTATGTAAGCTTGCAACAAAAGTCAATCATGGTCAATTGTGCTAGCTGTTTTTTACCCCTTACAAACATTTCTGAATAAACTGCATCTGTTAATAGTCATTCATATTGCTAGAAACAATACACAACTTCAGAAAAAATACAGGGTATAAACCTAGTTATTAGCTAATGTCACAAGTGTCACTGCAGAATTCAATTTTATGTGGTGCTGCGGTAGCGTTGTCGCCTCACAAGTAAGACACTGTCTGGTTCGATTCTCAGCTAGAGTGTCTTCTGCGTGGAGACATGCGTGAATGAGCGTACCTTCGTTGAAGGCTGTGCGTCAGGCCTGGCAAGCCGCTACATAAAAATCAACTGCCAATCATTAGCAGACCGGAGTTCCGCTGTGGCAACCCCTAACCAGGGAAAGCCAAAAGACACAAACAAACATAGATATTTAATATTTCAAGCACCGGTATCAATGCGCCTCTAGCATGACAACATACCAAAACAGCTGTTCCCATAATAAGTATCCAGGCTGTTCTTAAAAATATCTAAACTAGTGCTTGCTTTAATGTAATTTGGTAGCCTGTTCCATGCATCAGCTGCTCTCTCAAAGAGCCAATTTACACACTTCATTCCTGTAGAATCTTCTATATAGATGGTCTGATTCTCTACTTTATAACCCCAAACATTCCCAAAGGTAGGTGCCTCTAAATGCCTTTTATACCTGAATGATATCTCCTCAAACATCCATACGACACGCTGTACAGTCTTTTCACAATAAGTTACATTTTCACATCCATGGATGCCCTTGGCATATTTCTGCTGTACTATTTCCGGTTTACTCATGCTCGTTTTAAGGTTTCCACACCGTTAGCCCATATTCAAGTTTGGGTGTAATACAATTAAACAAGGACTTCATTTCAGATTTCCTATATTTTAGGATTTTTTTTTTTTATATATACAGCCTATAGTTCTACAACTAATGTTAATAAATTATTAGAAAAAATTTAAGTTGGATCTACCCATGTACCAAGTCATCTTGAAATGAATCTACATTTTCAAATCACTGTGTACTATACTAAATATTCACCTTTCAATTTAGGTCTCCCAAATCTCATTCATTTATTTACATTTGTTGACTGGGAAAGTCAACTGGACGCAGGTCCATTTTCAGCGAAGGCCTGGATAGAAGAGCTCCACAATTAAAATATTACAGACAGTTACATATGAAGAACATAGCAATTAAAACATTACAAACAGTTGCAGATGAAGAACATAGTACATTTCAGTAGACAACTAGCATCTGTGCCATCTGCGAAGTAAACAGCAGTTATTAAAATTGTTACAATAAGAAGTTACTGCCATATAATAAGTAGATTGATTACAGCAAACTCTGATGCTTATATGCCTAAGGTAGTTAGTGGGGTGGAACAGAAGTAGAGGGTAGATGTGGGCGAAGTTAGAGAGGAGAGTTACAAGGGCATAGCCAGCATGTATTTAGGTGCGCTTTAAGTAAAGCTTTGAAGTGGGTGCATGCTGATATACAGGTTGTTGGGGGGGGGGGGGTTCCATAATTTGGCTACAGCACTTCTCCAGCATTGTTATTAGCTCTAGTAACCTGCACGTGATTTTTGCTGCTGGATCGTAGTGGTCTAGTGGTGAGACAGGGTTGGAGTGGATTCTGGAGGGATGGGACTTTGAGGATGGCTTACTAGTTTGTGGGCAAGTGTGAGATACCATTTAAGGAGGTGAGGGAGTTCTAGCCAGCCCAGTAGGATGCCCCAGTGGCAAATCTGGTGATTTTGTTGTAGAAGGTCTCTAGTTTATTTACATCACATTGCCTTAGGTTGGTATATATTGGAGAGGCATAAAGTAGGGTGGAGATAAGGTGTGAATTTGCAACTGAAATCCTAGCTGCTTTTTTTATGGTCATGGATATATGAATGTCAAATTGGAGATTGTCTATCTCAACTCCTAACAATCTGGTGTGATCTGTTGGGTGGATAGCAGTGTTGTCTTTTGCTGTGACGAGTTGTTTTGAGTATGTTTGGTGGGTTGGAAGATAAGGAGTTTTGTTTTGTTTGGGTTGAGTATTAACTGGGCATCGGATAGCCAAGTTTCAAAGGAAAAGGCATCCTGTGTGACCTTCTGCAGGTCGGGTAGGGACTGAGCAGATGGTGGAGTCATCTGCATATTGTATGAGTGTGCCATGCTTTGTGCCAGAGGCTAGATTATTGGTGAAAACAGAAGAGTAGGGCTCCAAGGATGGTTCCTTGGGTAACACCAATAGAGACAGGTAGTTGGGGAGGTATGTCATTCTGCCATACAATGGACTGCTGGCAGTCCGACAGGTAACTGAAACCAGTTGGTGACTGACAGAGAAGGATAGGTTATTGAGAACAGAGATGAGTTGTTTGTGTGGGACCATGTCAAATGCTTTAGATAGGTCTAGGAACGTAGCAGGAGAGCATGCCATTGTTTTTATGCTAAAGGATAGTGTTAGTGAAAGAGTAAGGCAGTGGTGGTGCTATGGTTTGGTTGGAAACCATGCTGAATACTGGAAAAGAGATCAGTAGTCTGAGACTTGAGTGTGAATGCATCTCTAGTATTTTGGAGAGTGGAGAGAGAATAGCTAAGGGGCGGTAATTGGTTAGTTCTGTGGAGGGGAATTATGTGAGCTTGTTGACTATTGCATAGTTCTAGGAATTTCTGTCTAGCTGTGGGGGGGGGGGGTTGGTTGGTTTTGCACCAGTGTTCCCAGGCTTTATCTCAGTTTTTCATTTCTGACCTAGTCGTTTTCTGTAGCCATGTGAAGGATTGGGTTTTGTTTCTGGCAAGTCTTATGGGGGCATGGTTATTTAGGATGCTTAGGTAGGTAGTATTGAAAAATTCAACTGCGTCATCTAGGCTGAGGTACTTTATGCCAGTTGCATTCTGAGGGATAAGATGAATGTGAGTGGGTTAAAGTTTAGTTTTTTACATATTTGATGGTAGAGGACAGGTTTAACTTGATATAGGTTTTTTTTTTTTGGAGTAGGAATGTTGGGGAATGATCACTGAGGCTAACTGATAGGCAGCCTGCTATACAAGACTGGGGGATCTTACTAACTAGTATCCAATCCAGGGTAGTGCGCTTGGAGTTATTTATTTATTCTGGCTGGTGACTGGATTAGTTGGGTGAAGCCATGAAGGTTTAGATGATGGGTTGGATGACTGCCACAACAGGATTGCCAGTCAATATTGAAATCACCTAAAATGATGGTCCCTTGGAGGGAGATGGTGGGTAGTACAGAGATTTTCTAGTGGAGGGATATTTTGGCCAGGTGGGAAGTAGCATCCTATTATGTTGATGGTTTTATTCTCGTTTATTTTGAGGTTGGTATATATTATTTCTTCATTGCCAATTTGGGGAGCTGATGAGTTTAGGATCTGGATGTTTAGATGCTGTTTAAATATTATAGCTATACCACCTCCTTCCTCGTCTAGCCGGTCTACCAGTAGGGAGGATTTGCTCACTGGTAATGTGAGGTTTTAGCCAGGTTTCCATCAGGATGATTATATCTGGGTAGTACAAGTGTATTGGTGGCATGGTGTTAGTTGATTATACTTCTGATATTTAGGCTTAGCAGGAGGAGGTCATTTGGCTTTCTACTGGCTGTGATTTGGGAGAAGTTGTGGTTAATAGTCTGATTATAAGGAGTGGGGATGGAGATGGAGGGGCCAGGGTTGGGGTGGACATCTCCACTGAGGGCTAGTTTTGATATGCACAAGGTTATTAAGTTTTATCAATTTGAGAGAGAGCTTGCATATTAGGAAAGCTTTATGACTGTATGCCGTAGGTAATGGATATGGTGGGAGGATTATTTTGTTAATTTGTAGGGATGTGTTGTGGGTTTGCTCTGGGTGCTCCGGTTTCTTCCCACATCCCCAAAAACATGCTGCAAGTGGATTGGACACACTAAAATTGGACCGAGGCATGAGTGCGTGCCTTCTGTGGAAGGTTGGGCACCGGGCTAGCAGCTCAACACCATAAAAGCTCTACTGCCAATCATGAGCAGACAAGGTGATTGTCTGTCAAGGGTCGCCACAGTGGGAGAGGTAGAGAGACAGAGACGACATGCGTTTTGTTTGAGTAGTGTAGTTGATATAATATAGGGGGGGTGCATAGGGATGGTTCTCGAGTTGGTGGGAGAGGAAATGGGGGGTGCATAGGGATGGTTCTCGAGTTGGTGGGAGAGGAAAGCAAAGCGGGTAGAGACCCTGTTAGCTGCTCTTAGGAGGGGTTGTGGGCTGGAAAACAGAGAATATAGATAAACTGTGTTGGTGGATAATCAGGTAGGTTCCCCATTTTTCCACAACTATTTGTTGGATGTGCCCAAGTTCAAGCAGTTCAGGTATGCTTTATGGTAGGACTGTATGCTTTATGGCAGGACTGAGGATATAGTGCTCAAAAGGGGTTGTATTAAATAACTAAGCAGTTGCCCCTCTTGGCAAATCGCTTCCCTAGTATGGGTCATATATAAAACAGGCAGGCTGGCAGAAAATAGTTAGAGCCCCGTGGGACACCCCGACAATCAAAAATTTCACCTGTTCAATTACTGTAGGATTGCCATGTAGCTATCCAGCTTATCAAAAGTAAATCAATTAGTTCCAGTTTATTGATCAGTGTTTTATGATCCTGAAAAATGCTGAAAGTAAATCTATACATGTATGACGTAAAATCAACGAATCAGACAACCCAGAATGAACAAAAGCTTTGACATGTAATGGGAGTCCGATAAATTCTCTGAATGATACGCAAAAGCCACACTTCAGCCATCTGACAGGCAGATTCTTTTTAGGAGGTTAATGAAGGGATACATTTTCCCCGGTTTATTGACCAAATTATAACTTGAAGAGGATAGTAAAAAATAAAATATTACCAACTTCCTGCTACATGAAGGTCCGAACAATTGTCTCTCAAAAAATAAGTCATGAAATTGGAAGGAAATCCCATACAAGCCTACACTATTGCAAGACGTACTTAGAAATATTTAATTTTCACCCCCCACCATAAATACACTTACAACTGAATTACTGATCCAAATCTTAAGTACATTCGCCAACAACCAAAATGATGGCATAACAGAATTTCCCAAAACACTTTTGAAATTCTTTGTTGCATGCTTCATTATAGTAGGTGCAATGCTCATTCCTAGTAATTTCTGTAAATTCAAGGTCTCTCTAAAACCTAGTCTTTACATACAAAGGGTCTCTAGGCTTATGACCAAATATCAAGTCAGCCCAGACTCCCTTGTCCCACATTTTAACTGACTTTACAATGTTCACAGTACTACTGGCTGCTAAAAGAACCCCAACATTATGGCTAAGCAGAAATGAAGAGGCTTATTCACTTACATTTTGCAGCACTTGGGCTTCAGGACAGTTGTTTTACATTAGGAAGGTCTGTGGTCTTCACATTTATTGCAGGAGAGGTAGCTTAACATCCTTCTATCGGGAATTGCTGGTTGACTGCTTAGTGCGTTTGTTCTAAAAACAGTCTTGGTTCTGGTATAAGCACTTGGGTTTCAGGCCACTTTTACATCAAGATTGTTTGTGATCTACACTCTTGTAGGAAGAAAAAGTAAATTCTGCCCTTCTAAGCTGGGAATTGTTGGTTAAAGGCTTATTGTGCCTGCTTAATTGAATTTTTTTTTATGAAGTTGGTGCACTGTTTGCTGTAGCATAGACTAGATTCAGACCTGTTGAATCTAACTGTTTGTATAACTTTAGCTCTAAACCAGGCCATCTTTTATTGGAGGGTGCTCCTGCACCTAGTGGCAGGAGTGTGCAGTTATAACTCATCTGATTGAAGGTTGCTGAACAGGACTCAGTTTCAGTTTTTTTATTGGTCAATTTGTTTAAAGGAGTACAACAGGTTTCTCTAATGTATTTCTCAACTTCATGGCCCTTTTCCTCCCTATTTACATTGCCCTCTGTAAAGCAACAACAATAAAGCATTTACAATTTTTATAATTCCCCTTACTTCTGTAACAGAAGCCTACCTTCTCATACTGTGATGGTTTCACTTACAAAATGATTCTCTCATGTTTGAATAAAGCTTGCTGGAGTCGCCCAATTACTGACATCATCGAGGCCAGGCAGTGCAGGTACTTTTTTTTTTTAATCAGTTCCCTCCCCCAAAGTGACATCACCACAGCCATCTGATTCTAACTAAAATAATAAGACCCACCCATTCTGTGATGTCATGGCTCCCTTCCTTCCCCAGTCTGAGTGCTGTTCATTTTATTCAGTAGTAGTGTAGTAACAATGATGTTTGGAAACACAGAAATTTGGTATGCATACTTGTACATTCTGCACGGCAAATGATGCTTAGGTGGTGTATTGCTTGCATACTTCTCTGTTGTATTGCTTGCATACTTCTCTGTTGTATTTGCACCAGATACTGCTAGTGTGCAGTGCGGGAATAGAAAGATTAAAACATTACCATGGTATCAGAGGTGGAAGTGCAACATATTCATAGTGGCTTAACATGAGAGTAGCT
Organism: Protopterus annectens; assembly: GCF_019279795.1. Lineage (NCBI taxonomy): Eukaryota > Metazoa > Chordata > Ceratodontiformes > Protopteridae > Protopterus > Protopterus annectens. The sequence continues at coordinate 1,702,582,918 of NC_056735.1, forward strand.
CTAAGCAAGCACCATGTGAAACCTGAACAAGCACCTAGAATTATTCAGTGCAGCTTCCACACCTTATGTCTGAAAATGAATTCACATACTCACATGAACAGGAGTAGCTGCATATTGATGGTTAAAGGTATATGGGCATGTCGGGTGGTTACTACACTGCAAAACCGATATGTAATGGTGGAGATATTTGGAAGGCATGCACAAACACACCAGTATATTAAAGCCATAGCACCAATTGAACTGGAGGCTGGCAAACAGATTTAGTAAAGAATTTTGTCCATGCACAAATATATTTCAACAGTGATTCTTTGCAGTGGCATCCATTATCTGATTCAAGGTAAGTTAACCTTGATGTCCTTCATTTAAAAAAAAATTAATAAAAATTTTACTTTGTTATAAGTGACTTCTGGACAAGAAAAAGGAAGGGGAAAATATAGCAATGTGGTTTGTATGTACAAAGACAAATCAGGGGACACTGCAAAAGTTTTTTTTTTGCAAACCAACCAGTGGAGTAAAAACATATGAAGGCAAACACTGCATACCAACATACTTTGCACATGTAAATCTCAATTTTTAACAAGGTGGAAGCATGAAGTGATACCTTAACACTTAAATTAATAAAGATCTAAACTGGTTAATAGTATAAATGTTTTATTCTTTAGCTCCTTGGTGCAAGACCTTACTGGATGTGATTGCAGTCAAGTAAGGCCATGGTTATACTGCAGCAAAAAAAGTCCCCTCTAACAAAGGAAATGCTAGAGCAAAGATTAAATTACATGAGTCAAGCACCCTGCTGAGATCTGCCAATCAGTGGAATTACCAGGTCAAATTACCCTCAGGACTTTGACAGCTAGGGAAACTAAGTGTTATGGGGAGGGGAGAAGTAAATGGACTGGAATTCATTGTCTCACAAATTAGTGCCATTTAAACTAAATTAGAAGAAAAGGCAGCAGTAAACAGCACTTTGAGTGTGTTCTGTGGCATTTGCACCGTTTCTGTTTTAAGTAGTCATCCAGCAGCAGGGAATGTTACTTGCACTGTTCTATTTTACTCAGTACTTTGCATGCAACCCGATTTATCCAAACCACGTCAATATGCCAGCCTCCAGGTGGTCAAAGTCTGGAATTACATATAAAAATATTTAAAATCCTGTAAATAATCCCAGAGTGCTGTTAAAGTGTAGGAAACAACATGCCATGATGTTTTAAACATGTTTTTTTGAGTCTGTGGGTGCGGTACTCCTTTAAATCAGTTTGCTCTCATTTGCTACTGTTGTATGCAAGGGTCTCTTCTCCTGTGTTAAGCTGACCTAGAAAGAGTTTAAATATCTTTAACAGTCTGGCTTTGCTATAACCGGATCTGTGTACGATTCCCATGTTTCCTGCTACGCCATCTTGTGTTGGTAGGGGCCTGCCTACACTTAGTGGGAGTAAGTGAACTGGTTGGAACTTGTCTGGCATAGGGTGTTTATCCAAAGAGCTCAGGGACAAAGGTTTGATCAGTCAATTCCAGCATTTCTATTCTATTCATTTCTGTGGTATAAACCCTGGGTTTGTGCATTGTCACTGCACTGTTAACCCTTTGCGAGGTATATCAGCTACATTTTTTCCCTCACCAACACTCATGTGTAAGTGAAGCCCTCCCTTGCTGCTACTGTATTGATTTTGATTTTATCCATCCTTACTCACACTTGTAGGTACTCCAAGATAATACCCACTCTACTATCCCTGACCTCTCTTTCACAGATTCTGACAATCATGGATGGACTTCTTATGGTTTCTCCTGGTAGTCTGGTTGACATGGGCACCCTGAGAAAGCGTAGCAATTGTTTTATGTACATGGACAACCCTTTACCACCACCTAGGAACGCAATATGTTGAGACGGAATTACAAAGACCCTAGAACCCTTGGTGTCTCAATCACAAGCCAGTACCATCTGGCACTGAGAAGGTTGCCTGCACAAACACTACAAACAGCACACAGTCCACCACCCACATCTGTACAACACTCCTACATATGCGGAGGTTCTTAAAATCATATTTACAAGATATCTGAAGCAAACACACACATGCATATCACAACCCACGCCACCAAGCACCACACATAGTACACATGACCGTGTCTCACAGACTCCAAGGCCCAGCCACAAACCCACCATGCTTAAATCATAGGAGATTATCACGAGAGACAGACGTGCCACTCACCAGGCTAGACGAGGAGAAAAAGTCACGGTAAGCTGCTGGTCAGGTGCTACAATCTGCCATATTTCACACACAAGTCTCTTAACAGGTACTGTTAGGACCGTCACAGCCCAATGTTGGTGTGAATGACTCAAGACGTACCTCTCTGGACTATATGAAGAGAGACATGATTAAGCTTGCTGAACATGTGTCCCAGGCAGGCATGTCCCTAGCCTTAAGCAGCATCCCATCACCCAGAATGATGCCTCAATACAATCGGAAAATGACAAACTAAATTGGCTTAGTTTCTGGTGTCATTCCAAGTGGATCCAGTACTTGACAGCCTGGGAGAACATGATTGACAGACCACAATGCTTTGTCAGAGATGGGCTTCATCTCTCTCCCCTGGGCTTCAGGCAAAGGCTCTTGCCACCCACATAGTACTTTTTAAGCAAAGTTATGAGCACAAAATTACCAATGTGAATGTGTCTTCTAAATGAAATTTAAAGGTTATGCTGCTAAACGCTAGGAGTCTTAACATGAAACTGCACTCATTACAAGCATTCCTTGCTCTGGAAGATACTGACATTTGTGCAGTCAATGAAACCTGCTTCAAAGCTGCAGACAGCACCCCAGCCTTACCAGGTTACTCATTCTACCATGCCTTACCAGGTTACTCATTCTACCATACCATCAGACCCCAAATAGAAGGCTGCAAAGCCAAAGGAGATCTAGTTTCAATATTTTTCAAAGACACACACACCTCCAGGCTAGTCAAACAGTATAACGTACAGGAGATACTCCAAGTACAGTTAACTGTTGACAAAACACCATGACTCAGGACACCCACTCCACCTACCTGGACTTACTTGACTCCATCAAGATTCAACCCCCTACCCTGACCCTAGGTGAATGACACAACCTAACCAGAGAGGAAGACCTATGCTAGCCAAACACAAACATCCAGAGATTTATAGGTTTCACCAATGCATTGGATCAGCTGGTTGACAACCCCCCCCCCCAAGTGAAAATATCTCGGACGTGGTACTAAATAACATGAGTAGCCACTGTAGCACCCCTAGTGTGTCACCCTGCTCGGTAAGATCCGACCATAAAGCAAGCACTTTTGAAGTCACCATCTCCCCTGACCCACCACTTGCCAGGGTAAAAATAAATTTCCAAACCTGTAATCTCCCGAGAGCAGGTATAGACAGCTTTACAACCACTGTCCCTTCAGTTGAAACTAGCACTAAATCTCCAAACCTACACCAAAAAAACTAAACAAGTACATACACAACTTGCATGGACTCAGCAATAGCCGACACGACCAACTCATCCTTCCTCAAGGAAGAGTAAACCTGTCTGGTGGACAGTAGCAATAAAACTGTATAATAAAGGAAAAAATTGCTGTCCAGGACCAAGAAGGAGCAGGTGTCAAACAAACAAGGTCACTAGTGAAATCTAAGGCTAACTTGGAGTCCAACTTGGCCACATCCATTAAGGACAATCACAAGGCCTTCTTCACAAATCTGCAACCTCAAAGGAAACACCCAAATCTGCTCTGAACTGGTACTCAAGAAAACCAGATACACAAACGCTGTAGATATAGCCAACCTGCTGGCCAAGTTCATTGAAAACTTAATCCCCCCTGCCCCCCCCCATCAGTAAACCAGGACATCCCCAGCCCCTACCCCCTCCTCTCATCACCAGGGAGCAGGTAGTCAATGCCCGCTCAAAGGCAAAAAATATAGCCTCCATAGGACCAGACAACATCCTTGACTGCGTTCTATATGAACTCTGGCATGAGATCTCAGCACCATTAGTCACCCTATTCAACCAAAGCCCGAGTACTAGCTTCATCCCAGCCGAACAGGACAGCCATTGTCATCCCTCTACACAAAGGTGGAGCGCCCACAGACCCAGGCAATTAAAGGCCCATCAGCTTAACTAGCCTGATCTGCAAGGCCATGGATACCCTTATAAACAAGGACACTGGTAACCGCCAAACACTTGACCCCACATAGCTTGGTTTTGTCAAAGGGAGATCATGCCTGTTTGGCTGACTTCTTCGAAACAGTCACCAAAACCATGGATGAGGGTAAGACTGTGCACACTGCCTAGCCTTGACCTAGCCAAAGCCAACAACACTATTCCCCACTTAGGCATAAATAGATAAATTCCGTTAGCTAGGCATCAATCCGTATGTTACCAGATGAGTAGCTAACTGGCTCACTCCTAAAACCCCAATCAAAATAGGGGAAGCCACCTCTAGTACTAGATCCATAATGAATGGTGTACCCCAAGGATCAGTCTTGAGGCCTCTACTGTTTGGGATACACTTTTCTGAGATGCAAGCCAAAACCAGTGGTCTGTGGCTGACCAAGTTTGCAGAGGACTGCTAGCTGGGTGCAGTCTTAAATTCCCCTAATGATGTGAACATCCTCCAAAAGAGCCCTACTCTAATGACTAATGCCAGTAGCATGGCCTCAAACTGAATGCCAAGAAATGTATCATTATCCCCTTTGGGGGGTGGGGGGTGGCACCCTCACTATCACAACAAAGCACGCAGTCATGAGGGACTTGGCCACTCAGGTTGATAGCAACCTGACTTCTGACCACCACATTGCCTCTGTTGCAAGGAAAGCTTTCTACATGGCCCACCTCACAAGTAAAGGTATTTCATCCAGGAACAAGGATATCATAACATTCCTTTACTCCTCCTTTACCAGACCCATTATAGGAGTACAATGCTCCCTTTGGCATGTACCTTGCCAAGCACATGCAGCTGCTGGAGAAACCAGAGAGGTTCCTAACCAGGAAAATACAGGGTCTCAAACACCAATACTGGATATAGATAGTCTAAAAGCCCTCGCTCTATTTAGTCTTATACAGACTGTTCAAAAGTGACCTGTGTCTGTCAGACAAGGCCATCTCAAACCCAGCTTTGATGGAATTGTTGCACATCCTGAAGTCAAACTCCACTTGTGCAACACACACCCAATGCCTCAACCTGGTCTGTGACATTAACAGAACTTGGCAGGATAGCTTTGTGTTCCAAAGATTCCCCCCATCTGTGGAATAGACTCCCTCTCCGTGTCAAAACAAAGTACTTCACTAGCCCCGCTTAACAGGAACCTGGAATACGGATAGGAAACAGAAAACACATCCCTGGGATTCCACTTGTGTCCCTGCTAGACAGCGGAAACGGGTGCTGACTATGGGAACATGGGCAAAATTGTTGGCTAGGCTTCTAAGGGACCCCGGGCTAATACCCTAGTATCATTCTATGAACCTATTCATTAGTATAAAAGCACTCTATAAATTCTGAGTTGAAAAAAGTACAACGTCTCAAAATCAACAAAATACTGCTACTAAAGACTCCAAATTGAAAAGCATCTCAAACTCAATTTGTTTACAAAGTTTTAAGAAACAATGGCAATTTACATAAGGTTTCAAGGTACCGTAGCTCTCAACCAGTCAAGGATAAATTTTATCAGTATCGGGGCAAATCCAGAAATAATCGGGGGCACTTCTAATATTAAAACTGTTAACCCAAGACATTCGTAGCACAAAAGAATGCAGATTAATATACATTTTCTCTCTTCTTTAGTATAACTCATAACCTTTTGTCCAAACCTTAAGCAGAGTCAAAATAAAGGGCAGTTGAAAGTTATGAATGGCATCTTAAATCGTGAAGTAATAAAAACATTAGCATACATTAAAAAGAGTTGTTGAATATTATTCCACTGGAGTCTTCCTTTCCACCTTTAAATATGGCAGCTTATCACATTCTACTGAACTCAATGAAGTATCAGCGGTAGGACTGCGTGGAAAATACCTTTATTGCGACTGCCTCACCACGCTACCGAATAGCTCTTTTACTATTTTGGGGTAGGAAAGTAAGCTATCTGCAATCCAAAATAAATTTAATCAAAAGATGAGACTCGCTACAAATCCTTACTGTTGTCAGACGATTAGGGGAAAATCTACTACCCGATTTCTATACTGATGTCCTTAAATTGCAGGAATGTGAATTAACATACGGCTAACAAAACATCAATTTATCTGCCCAATACTCTCAATCATTCAACAATATATAACATCTTTTGTCATAAAACTAGTCTACCTGACTAGGCGCTGTAAACAAAGATCTGCTACTCCCGAAAGCCGACAAACGCCTATAAATCTTCAACACATTTCTTGTCCTGGAAAGCGCCATACTAACATCTTGCCATACGGTCACATGACAAAAAGTAAGGTGCTCCCATTGAGTCAATTTTCAAAAGCTCGCGATGTGCGCAAACAAAAGACGGGACATGCCATTTTTTTTTGTTCTTGTACAGACGCACACATTTCTTTCTTACTTACTTATTTTTTTTATAATAATATTAAACCCGGCGCTTTTCCTTGTTATTAGTTGAGACGTGGCCATTTTTTTCCGTTCTGACATGCAGGACCTCTCAAGCAATCAGGGACAAATCCAGAAACAATCAAAGAGGGTACCTCTCAACTGTACAGATTTTCGCCTCATATTTTTAGTCTGTTTCCTATAAAATTGCAGTTTTTTTTTGGTAAATCATTGAGGACTGAAGTCAGAAAATAATGGCCCATATTTCAGTTTTAGACTTCATATCCTTCAGAAAATACATTATAAAGCAAAACCTGTTATTCTATCCACTTGCTAAGTTTGTAAGAAGCAATATTTAAAACGTGTCCATATTTTTAGGCCTTTGTCCAGATTTCTTAGTCTTAACAGGTTGAGAGGTATGCAGGGACACAACTAAACATAACAGATTGGTATGTTGTACTTAAAACAAAGATATTTTGTTTCTTGGAGTATATATATATATCAGTGTTTTTTTTTCCAGTATGTGATCTTCCTTGAAGGACATGGGAACTGAAGACTTTCTTGAAAGCAGTGATGGAAGGTTTACTGTAACAATATTAAGCAACACATTCCTGAAATGTACAATTCTGGCAATTCTGGGACCATAATATTAAGACAAAAAAACTGAAAGCCACAATATTCAACTCCCAAACTACAACCCCCCCCCCCCCAAGCAGGAATCCTGGAACCAACCTACATATATATATATATAAATATATATATATATATATATATATATATAAATATATATATATATAAACAAAGGTTAGCGCTTTCGTATACAATCAATTTGTGAACTTCATCAGATAAAGAACAAGCTCCAAATGGTTCAATATATAACAAAAACCCTTTCGTGACATCATCACCCCAATTAATACTTAAAGGGCCAGTATATAAATACATATAAATAAAACAAAAGTATTTGTCTCAAAAACAAAGCACTGGTGTCTTAAAAACATAACAATCCATCTATAAAACACCAATATATGTTTAACTATGTTAATTAATAAACCAGTTACCTTTCTAAAGACTTTAATTTCAGCACACTCTTAAGAGAACATAAGTCATTAAGTCCTGGATAAACAAAGGCATTAAGTCAGAGTTGCCAGGAAAGTTCTTTCTCTTCTAAAAGTAACTCTAAATGTGCAACTGTATATTCCTGTAGCTGCTTCTGTAATTCCCGTCTTAATGTGTAATTGTGCTTCCTTTGCCATGGCATTCAAAAGTTTCTGTTGTGCATCCTGTAACTTGAGTGTAAGAGCTTCAGTGTCAGTGTCCCCACCCGCATTTTCTTGTGTATCCATAGCTGTATGTATAGCTACATCAGCCCTAGTCAAAATGTCCAAAACATCTTGCATACACTTCCTAACCTGTATGTCATGTTTCTTTAACATTTGCAGGTGTTTTTCATTAAGTGCTATCAACTTGTCATCCAGCATTGACAGAATAAGAGAATGTGGATTAATATTCATTTTCAAAAGTAAAAGAAGTCTAGAACTCTTAATTATTTACATTATTTATTAAGTATAATTCACCACCTTCTCTCCAAGGCTTAGGAGGGATTATGATGGACAGAGCTAAAATCTGAGGCAAACTCAGGGACATATGAGAGGTAACAAACTGTACAGATTTTTGCAGACTGTCCAGATTTTGGCCTCATATTTTTGGTATGTTTTTCATACAATTGTGGTTTTCTGGCAAATTAGTGGTAAATCATTAAAGACCGAAGTTAAAAAATAATGACATACATTTGATTTTCAGACTTCATATCCTTCAGAAAAATTAATGTTAATTCAAAACCTGTTAATTCTATCAACTTTATAAGTTTTTAAGAGCAATATTTTAAAATTGTCCTTATTTTTGAGCCTTTGTTCCAGTTTTATTTATGGCCTTATCCAGATTTCTTGCTCTAAGAGGTTGAGAGGTATGTGCAGGGATAGCCAGTCTGCGGTATAAATATTGGCTGTAGGATGGATAGTTCGATCACATGGACTAATGTGGAACCCGACCTCACGAAAAAGTGGGGAAAGGTGATTAATGGCATTGATGATTTTTGCTTTTTGGTATGTTCTTAACACAGAAGGAAAGTTTATTTTCAAGGTTGGGGGGGGGGCTCTAGTGGCTGACAAACTGAATGTGTAGATTCAGGGAAAATAGGTTTCACCATTGGATATGAAACATGTTTTATGGTCATGCGGACAACTTAAATGATTTAATGTATCACTGTATCTGAGACCCCCTTCCCCACGCATAGCTCTCAACCTTCCATCTCCAAAATAAGGAGCACTACTTCTCATAATGTGGAACAAATTGGCAAAATGTGAAACACCTAATAACATCTTACTAACAACTTTCACCAGGAAGCTCACACAATGGTTAAAATGTGTTACATTATATTTATAAAAAGTTCTTTTGATGAATTAATGTGATGCAGTACTATTTACTATGGATATCAATTAAAAAGAATTCCTAATACTGAATGTGTGACAGACCCTTTCAATGTGGATCTTTGAGGAACATGGTCTTTTTAAGACTCAAAATGAGGAATGTTCCTCGTAATAAGGTACACTTGAGCGGTATACCCCCGCGCACCGAAAAAGGCACACACATTCATATAGTTAATATATACACTCACGCACACTTAAAACACCTTCCAATCCGTGTATGTGTTTTAGAGGGATGTGGTAACTATACCACACCTCTCAACCTTGTTGCGCAAGAAATATGGATAAAGCCTAAAATAATAGGGCGACAAAGGGCCAAAACTAGAGATAGATTTTAAATATTGCTCTTATAAACTTAGGCAGTTGATGAAATAAGATAATTTGTTATTAGTATGCATTTTCTGAAGGATATAAAGTCTGAAACTCAAATGTATGTGATTATTTCCTGACACCAATCCCCAGTGATTTGCCAGAAACTCATATGTTATGAGGAGCAGACCAAAAATATAAGGCAAACGTTTGGACAGTTGAGAGGTATGAACTATACCAGTTGTATAACCAATAAGGTTTACTTACATTATGTATTTTTATAAATGCTAGTATATGTTTTTTTAAGTATACAGAGATAAATACAGTTTTAATAGTGTCAGACAATTTGTGGTACTAGTTTTGTAATAAGGTGATGCTTAGGGTAGGATGTATTAGTTTTATCTTGTTTAATCGAATTTTGCCACTCCTCCTCTGAATGTGGAAGTTTGGGGAAAAGACCCTCAAAGTCAGAGGTATGTAATTAGCATAAACTCAGCATATTCATATTTAGCACAGCTATCACGTAGGCGTGACTAGTCTTTGGTCAGCTGGTGCCCTAGACAAAAGAGCTCCACTGCAGCCCCGCACATTACTCGATGCCCCCATCCTGGTCTGCCTACACCATCCAGATTACCTTTTTTGTTTTTTTCTCAAAGTATGTCTTACTCTTCAGTTTTTCCCACATTCATTGAACACATTTAAACCATCTCTTTACTACAAAAAAATAAACAACTAAATACTGGAAAAGCACCCCTGCTAGAGTGGCACCCTAGGTGGCCACCTAGTATGCCTATGCCTTATGCTATGCCTGTAGGATTGTGGGATTCTGCAGTGCATTAAGTAACTGGATGACTATTCACAGGCATCAGAACAACTCATCCAGCCATAATATAAAGAGGATTGCTTCTCCCTAACCCCACTATCAACTTTGGAAGTGGCAAAGATCCAGAAGCCTTTACAAGGCTTTTATGGAAAATCATACCTACTCACGGGAAATAAGAGAGCAAATGACTGCTATGAGGGAGCTGGTATTTTAGTTTGATAGCCAGTAATTTCACTAATTTTTATAGAGTTTGAGGTCCCTTGCACTCTTACTCCTGTCTTCTAAATAAACTGCTTCTAAGTTGCTGCAGTTGGGAAAGGTAGCAAATCACAGACCCCTTTTTGAAATTTCAGAACACTGAAATTATAGTCATCATTTAAGAAAATGACACAAAAGTATAATGAACTGCCCCTGCTTTAGGCTGAACTATCAGTAGCACAATGTTGAACAGCCATTGCAGATATGCCTACTGTGTCATGCTGAACAAGTCACTTACAATGCCCCTTGCTCACCTCCTAAAAAGACACTTTTGCCTAGTAGATTTATTTGGTTAATAAATTTATATACATTAATACATATTGCATGTTGTGGTGCATATTGTCATACCTGCTGTGTCCTACCATAAATATGCATGGGTGAAGCTGCATAGTGGAATGAGCGGGTAGAAATTGGTGAGTAAGGAAGGAAGACAGCAGGATGATAGCTCAGTCCTTCCACTGCCATAGAGTCCTAATACTTCCTATAATTAGTTGAAAAGGGGCTTGTCTGCTTCCTCTTCAGGTCCTGGGTGATAGTTGCCAAAAGATATTCACAATATATGGTTCAGATACCCCAGGCACAGAACTGGAAATTCTTGAGAAAGAAAAGTTGTCCAACATAAGCACTGTACTTGAAGAAACATCTCTCTTCATCTTCAAACCCAAAAGTTGTAACTTAGAAAATATTGGGCACTCAAAATGTGAAAAATATAAAGAGTGACATCAGAATATTCTCTAATATGAATCAAGCGCAAATTACTTTCTTGGTTGAAATTATGGAAATTATTCTAAAAAAACTATGTATATTTTTGAAGAGGATTATTATAGGCAAAAAATAAGCATGGCCATGTGATGGTGGAGCAGCAGCTGCCCCCTTTTTTCCAATATTGTATTATGGTACTGGGAAAAGAATAATATTTTTAATAATAATAATGAATATTATAAATATATTTAAGATATTTTCAATTTTGGATAATGTACAAATTTTATGGAAAGGGGCTTCTGAACAATTAATGGACATTTACTAATATATTAATAATATAATAGATTTTTTTTAATTTACAATTGACTTTAGTAGTGATAAAATTAATTTAGATTTTACATCCAGTAAAGATTTTAGTAACAATAAAATTAGGTTGAATATTTTTTGAAAGGCTACTTGGTCCAATGGCTATTTATATTTTACTAGTGCCCACCCGATGTGGCAAAAAAGAAATTTGGTTAAAGGCCAATTTGTAAGGTTATCCAGGATGACCTTAGAGGATGACAATTTTAAAGTGGGGGTAGACCAACTGATCAATATGTTTTTGGACCGTGGCTATCCAGTAAAATTAGTTAAGGATGTATGGAATAAAGTATTTAGGGCCAGAGGTGAAACATTTTGCCCAATATTAAAATTAAGAGGATGTAATATTTCTTCTAAAGGGAATAAGGAAGATTTTAGGATGACATTTTCAATGACATTCAATAATATGAATATTAAGATAAAAACATTATTGTAAAAAAATGGGAGGGAGTGTTTGGTGGTTTTAATTTATTTTACCAGGTTGGTGTAGCACCAAAATTTGTGTTCAAGAGAGGTATGACTTAAAAATATTATGGATAAGGGTAATAATAAAACAAATGACTATTGTAATGGGAGAATGACCAAATGCAGAACATGTAAACAACGCAGATATATACCAGAAGGAAGTAACATTATTACAGCTAATTATTCTAGGGTTATACAATGTAGAGATAAATATAATTGTAAGACCAAAAGTGTTATTTATGTGACCCTATGTTTATCATGTGAAGCGTTTTATGTTGGTAAAACTGAAAGGTCATTAAAATGTAGGAGTTATGAATACGTATATGCCATAGCAAAGAAGGGTGATAAAAATGCTTTATTCAAATATTCTTTCAGGTGTGAGAATTTTAAGAAGTTTTTATTTTTTAAATTGGCAAAGGTACCTCAAAATATAAGAGGGGGTATTGGGAAGCACTTGTTGGTAAAAGAGTTGGTATGGCAGCTGAAACTGAATGCTACAGAATATCCAGTTATTAATGAGAAAGTTTCTATCAATAGTATTTTAGCTTTGAAATCTGGACAAATATAGGTAGGGGAGTACATTGTTATTTAGAATAATAGACATTATACCATAATTCTAATTGAGTTAAGCTATATATTCAATTATTTTTAATGGTTTAATATTTTTATGTATTTTATGTATTAATATATGCTATAAATTATCAAGCCAGGTCATGAATTGTTATTCAAAAGTTTATGGAAAGATGCAACTTATATATTTTCTTTAAGGTAAAACAAAGTAATTACATCAGTTAATTAGTTAAGTCCTCTATAGCTCTTTTGAGTGTGTACCTTTAATTGCCAGTGGCTGTGGATTCAGCCTTTAAAACTGAAGTTATCACCTCACAGTTCTAACAAATACTCATTGACAGAGGTCAAATATCAATACATTTCTGTTTGCCATCATGTATGCTTCAAAATAAAATATTCTGATACATTGTACGTAGTATGGTTTTGGAATTACTAATGCAGATATGAACAAGTAATATTTGATGCCTAGAGGCACAGTAGGAGTTAACTGCAGAAATGCCTGGAGGCGCACTTGGCTGTAATGAGAGGTATTTATATAAGGGGTGAGTGGGAAGTCTTTGTTCTGATGAAGTTTATTATTTAGTGAACAAAAGTGCTTAATTTTTACTTTATATCTCTTGTCTAAAGTCATGATTAAAGTGATTTTATTTTATTTTAAATAGTCCAGGTGTGTTTCCCTACAATCTTTTAACAGCATTTGGTTATCCTGTTAAAGAAAGGACTAGAATCAATATGCTGACTTTAGCACTGAGGCAGGGTGCTGCTACTGGTCTTGTTCTTTTGCCATTTCAAAAATGAAAGTTATATGTGAATGCTGATAGGCCATTAAGACCTATAGCCACAAATGGCATTGTATGCCAGCATACTTAGACATGCTATACCCACTACCCAGTCTCTTAATCAGGTCTTTTACCACCCATTTCAGGAAGGTAAGACAGGCAGTCATTTGCAATTAAAAATGGGATATTATATACATCTTAGGACATTTGGGCCCTAAAGAGTTAGAGTTTTAAATTTGTGTCCCTTTTTCTGGTAATACTGATTTCTGACTGCTGATTGCTGTGATAAAAAAATAATGATATTCATTAAACATCTAGGAATAGCAGTAGACAGTAATTTAAATTCTAACCTGTGTATAGCAGTCAAAGTCCAAAACCTATTCTCCAGTTCTGAAAGGTGTATAGTCTGTAAATGGAGATCACTGTGTCAGATTGATCTGAATCATTATTAAATAATACTACCTGCAATGTTTTGGTGATAAAGAATGCTGCATCATTCTGCTGACTACTTCCAAAAAAATTAATAACTTTTAGCTATTAGGTTAATTGCTACTTGTTTATTGGATCATGTAATAGTCTATTAAGGAATTGCATAGTAGCAGCCATAACATTCAAACACAATGAACAACTGATGAACTATGGGCGTACCTTCGTGGAAGGTTGTGCGTCAGGCCTGGCAAGCCGGTACGTAAAAATCAACTGCCAATTATTAGCGGACCGGCGTTCCGCTGTGGCGACCCCTAACCGGGAAAAGCCGAAAGACACAAACAAACAAACCTTTAGGGCAACAGTCCACTCTGAGACACATGAGTCAATGAAAACACAAATAAAACATTTAATCTCCTGGTAAGTGCTTTTGTCTCAGAAAGATTTTTATCAGAAATGAAGAAGCAGCAATTAACCACCATTAAATAAACCATATACAATTACATGATGTGACATGCACCGTATATCTAAAGATTGCTTTAAACATATAAAAACTTTCTACCAACATTTAATAACATTGTATAAATGTACAACCCACAACATAATTTAATTTAGATTTAAATGACCTAGCCTTAAGAAGACTTTTGGTATTAATGAAATCACTAACACTAGGATTTGTGTCTGTATTTAACCTGATTTGTCAATAAACTTTACTGGAAGAAGATCACTCAGACTCAGCCATAGACTCCTGTGAGGAAAAGGTTAGTTTGTTTTTACTTTCTTGTATTTTGCACTGCTTCATTGCCTTCTTCTGTTTTGTATATTGTGATGTATTTTTTTACACTGTGGTTTACATGTTTTCTGCTTTCAAATCCATACTTAAATTAGGAAAGAGACCACAGCTGTGTCTCTTGTTAGTCACACAGAGATTAGAACAGATAAGGTTAATTACCTATAAATTGAGAGTGGAGCTAAGAACTAAGCATCCTATTTCAGGGGTAAAATAAAACATTTCTAGGTTTTACTGAAAAAAAGCTCACTCAGACTCTGCCATAGACAGCTGTGAGGGAATGGCTAGTTTGTTTTTGCATTTTGTATTTTTATTGATTCACTACCTTCTATTATTTTGTATATTGTAGTGCATTTTTTACACTATGTTTTACCCTCATTCTACTTTCAATTGCATATTTACAACAGGAAAGAGACCATAGGTATGTCTCTTCTGAGTCACACATAAATTAAATTCCCCCACCCTTCCACCCTGATGCTGTTGTGTTTTTAACTTGTGTCTCTGTAGTTGCCTGCCCTCTATGTTAATTTGACCACATATTTCATTCCCTCTTTTTCATTGGCAGTTGTCAGTAAGCACACATTTATCATTTTGAAAAGTCACTCCTCTTCAACTATTTAAATTTATTGGCCATCCCACTGTATTCCATACAGACAGTATACTGAGTGCACTCCCCATCCTATCTATTGTGCTCTTTTAAAATTAGTGACTCTCTCCTTAGATTGCTGTAGTTTGAGTTACCCCTTCATATCTAACTGTTTACTGCACACTGCAACTCTTAGGATAGCAACCCATTTTTCCATCTTACCTTTAAAATCTGCAACATCTAGTCCAAGACCATCCAATTATTGGAGAGCCCATATTCTGCCCCTCAGTAGTCATCTTGGGATTAGTGCTTCTCTTTTGCTCCTAATGAGATAAAGAGGATAGGGACATTATTTCCTGAAGACTGCTTCACAGAAAGCCAGACAACTGCTTCATATTTTCCATATTGGAATTTGTGCTTATATTTTGCTCCTGGTTAGAGAAGGAGCAGAGGGCATTGATTTCTGAATGTCTTCAATTTGGCAGTGAGTGTCTGCATGAGGTCTTCCTGACTGGTCTGCTTGCCATTCAAGGCTTATACCAGGAAAAAATACAACAAGCCTACAGGCTCCTGCATCATCTGGGACAAGACTATTTTTCATGAAAGAGCTTGTGGCCTGCTTCTCATCTTGAGACTGGTGCCACTGTTTTGCTTATGATGACAGAAGAAGCAAAGAGGCATTGTGTCTTGGTAGTGTAACGTTGTGGTGAGAGCAGCACTAGTAGTAGCCAGTAAAGCGAATCCCCTATTTTCATAATTTCTGACAAAACTAATTCTTTCTTTACAGTAAGTACTGCTTGATTAACTGCTGTCTAACCTAACTTCAGAATATCTCCCTAAATTCTTCACAGATCATCAGGGTCTAGTTGTTAGTTTCCTCTCAAGTGTTTGGCAGTTCCCTATATAGTCACAGGCACCCTGAGTTGACATTTTCCTGTAAAACCATCCTTGAAATTTCACCAATACCTAGTTGCACACAGGCAACTATTTATTTATTTATTTTATTTTATTTTATATTTGTTAACTGGGAAAGTCCGACTGGATATAGGTCCATTTTCAGTGGAAGCCTGGGGAGAAAAGCTCCAGACATACATGCATATAGAGAAACTTTACAGTTCTAGACTTTTATACAAGAACACATACATACATATTCCAGATTTGCTGGAATACAAACAGTAAAACTTTACAATTATTAACTATTATGCAAGAACACTTTCATTTTTAGTAATACATAGTTGTGCAAGTTATCATATCATTCAGTAGTACATTCCAATAGATAAGAGACATGTAATCAATCTTCTAAAACAGCTGATGTATCAGAGTTATGATAGTGAAAGTTTCTACATGTTGCCAAGGTTATCAGTGATACGTAATAATTGAGCAGGGGTTAGTCAGGGTTTGTACAGGGGCATAACCAATGCATTTTTAGGTGTATTTTAAGAGATATTTTAAAATGAGTTAAGGAAGGAACTGCAGTAAGTTAAGCAGGAAGTAAGTTCCAGGTTTTGCCAACAGAGTTGGTAAATAATGATTCACCGGCTAAGTTGTTGGATTTAACCATTTGTACTTGCATTCTGTTGAAAGAACGTAGTGTTTTTAAGTTACTGTAGGAGGTGACAAACTAGTTTGCAGTGACAGGCACTTCCTCCCAGAGTTGCAAACCAGATACCCCTAACATTACTTTATATATTCTCACCACAACCTTTTAACCACTAAAAAAGGGTCTGTTGCCGTGGACATGAACTTTTTCACAATCTCCATTACCAGCATGGTGGATAGGGGCATCCTGAGGCAAGGTAGCAATTGCCTGATGTTTACTGGCAACTGGCTAATTCTCAAAGTGATTTATTACAAATATTGCTGTCATCCAAATGTTTATCACTTTAGCATTATATGAGACAGTATCCATTATAATCATGCTCCCATTCTTATAATCTTTTGTAAATCTTTTATTATGTCTTTGACATAAAAAATGCAGTAACTTAAATTCATGCTTATTTAAAATGTGTAATTTTTTAACTGTTGGTAAGTTTATTTATTAATTATTATTATTTATTTGTTTGCGTTTGTTGACCAGGAAAGTCTGACTGAGAATTACCCATTTTCAGCAGAGGCACAGGGAGAAAAACACATTTTTTTTAACCAAGGAGATATTGTTCTAACTAACATTTGCTTACATGTAGAGCAAAAACACATGTTTGAAGGAAAGTGCAATATAGATGCAGAGAAAAATCACTTCTTTGAAGGAAGAGAAAGTCTATGTGCAAGATTTTCACAAATGAAAGCAAGTATTACTATATAAAAAACATTTTATTGCTACAAGGTGAGAGATGAGTGGATGTGTATTCCATTGAAAGGTTAAGGCTAGATGTTCACAAGTATTGCTTTAGGTCAATGGAAGTGGCTTTATTTGTTTAGAATGGAGAAAGAGCGATAAACAAGTAGGTTTTGTAGAGATAAATGATAGTTTGGATTATCCTACAGTTGAACAAGAACATAGCAGGTGTCTTGTAGGTACTGTTTAAGTTAGGTTTTTAAATGAAATATTTTTTCTTTTTGTTTTAGGTGTAGGGGAAGAGAATTCTAGGTTTGTGAATCATAGTCTGAGTATCACCCGGAGGAAACCCATGTGACCACAGGGAGGACATGCAGTCTCCGCACAGAAGCCACCCCAGCCTTCTGTGTGGAGTCTGCATGTCCTACCTGTGGTCGCTTGGGTTTCCTCCAGGTGCTCCGGTTTCCTCCCACATCCCAAAGACATGCTGTAGGTGGATTGGACACTCTAAATTGGCCCTAGGCATGTGTGCGTGTATGTGTGTGCCTTCTGTGGAAGGTTGGGTGCTGGGCTGGCAACTTGACATTGTAAAACTCCACTGCCAATCATGAGTGGACAGGTGATCTGCTGTGGCGGCCCCTAACTGGGAAAAGCCGAAAAAAGAAGTAGAAGTGTGAGTATACCAATTTGCCTGCCTTGTTGTTAGGTTTTATGACTATTAGGTAGGATTTGTACAGGACTGCATGTCTCCCACAGGGGAGTATTGCTGTAGGCTTTGTATAATTCAGGGCAATTATCTTGGGGATGAATCAGGTTATGGGCAGTGAGTAGTTGAGTGCAGGTTAGGTAGCTATGGAGTTCTAGCCAATTTAGTGATTTGAGAGGTAAACAATGATGTGTTCTGTTTGGAACATTGTAGTAAATTTATCTGTTTTGTTATAGCAGAAATCTAATTTTGATGTAAGTGTGGCATTCAGGTTTGTTAGAACTGGTGATGCATAGAGAAGGGAAGGAAGCAAATAAGTCAAAGCCAGAGCATTTCTAGCTATATTTGTGAAATACTTTTTTATTTCTGTATAGTGAGTCCAACTTTTGGTGTGTTTTTCTAATAGACTAAAGAATAAGATGGTCATATTTCATCTTGTCATGAACTATAACTCCTAGCAGTTTAGTTTGGTTTACTATATCAATTTTGGTATTATACGAGTAGGTTATATTGAATGTAATGTTTTTCTTATTATATTGTTTGGGAGAGAGTAACACTTATTTTATTTTGTTGGGATATAGAAGTAGGTGAGCATTCCTAAGCCAAGAGTCAGTAGAATTCTAGCCAACAAAGTTCAAATATCAGACTTGCAAAGATTTTCAAAAGCAGAAAATGGAGCTGGAAAGGGAGGGATAGAAATACTCAGTTCCTGAAGGAAGAATTCGGAGTCAAACCAGCATTTAAAATATTGGTTACTTTAGGTTGACTTTAGGTCAAAAATAGTTTTCGTAACAGCCCCCTTTCTACATGGGATGAAAGAAAACCCTTCCATAAAATATTTAATTACCCATCAGTTGAAAGAGACTAAGTTAGACTTAGCTAATTACCCTGTAACCTGATGTAATACATTTTGAGCAGTTACTAACTGTGCTTACTAACACTCATGATTTGAGCAGCCTCTGCAGTGACTTCTTCCTCAGAAGTTTCCTTTGCTCCTCTTGCTGAATGTGGATTGCACCCGATTCTGTAAAAAAATAATGCAGTAAAACATTCCTGGAGTTAGTCTATAAGTTTTAAGTCCCACTGTGGCAGACGTGGATCCAAAAATGGAAAATATTTCTTTGTATTTGGACAGTGTACTAAATAATATTACACAAAGTAGTCCTTTGTTTATTAAGAATTCTTGGAATCTCCTTGATAAATTAAGAGGCATTAGCCTAGGTAATATCAAATGCAATATTGTTTTCATGACAACTGATATCTTGTAGTTAGTGAAGAGCACTAAAAGCAGCTCTGACTTGTTAATAAGCTGCTCCCCTTTCCAAAGGTACAGGGTTTGAACCTTTCCACCTTCATTTGCCTACCTTGAGCAAGTCACTAAATCAGACTGTGACACCCCTGCACTGGCCCAGTAATCACGGTGCCTCAATCCTCACCAGTGGCAACTGTGGGGACCCTACACACTGGGAGGATGACAAGTGCACACACAGTAAAGTGCAATTTCCCTTAAGAGCACACAGAGATCACAGTCAGTCTGGGGCTGGTTTCTCTTTCTTTCTTCAGATCCCCAATAAGACTCCCCACTGGCACAGGTATAGGGTTGAGATAGCTGAGTGGCCAAACCAAGATCTCCAGTACCCTTTCTGTCCAGCCAGTGCTTTGTGTCCCTGTCCAAGTAGCTGACACACACACTCTTTGAGATTTGATTTATACACACACACACACACACACACACACACACACACACACACGCACTCCTGGGAAAGGCTGGCACAGATTTACTAGCTATGCTCCCTTCTGCCCAGACTATAATGTAGTTCTGACTGCCACCAGCCACTCTTTATCAGCAACTTTAAGGCCCTTAACAAAAGGTGTCCAATGCTACTGTATAATGTTACTATTAATCCAAATGGTGGTTTGACTAAGTGCCAGGCTATTAGGTGTGGCCTGTACAGTGTCACCAAATAGATTTGTGAGTACTTTAAGAGCTTAAATATGTCTCACAAACATCAGCCACAATGATAGGTTTAAATATATTTAATAATAAATAATAAAAGAACAAGACAATACTCAGCAAGTAATCAGTTCCATCAGAGTTCAAAATCACAGGAAATATTTAAAACAACAATGCAGGAAAGTCTCGGATAAAGAAAACATCTAAGCTACACTTTACTATATTTCTATCTGAATCTAAAAGAGTAACTATGCCCTGAAAACTTACTTACAGAAAGGCAAATGCAGAGGTGAGTGGATGTTCTTGTTAGGTCAAAGACAAAATACAAAATGCCCTGTCTCTCTTTCAGATGGTTCTTAAATTAATATCAAATATTACTGCTGGGTTAGCTTGGATGACATCACTTTTTGTCACCTGACTTTAGTTCCCAAGCTAAACCGCCATTGTCAGAAACTACCAACATTTTACCATATCACTGTGAAAAATGCATATCTCTCAGATTTATGTAACTGCTGAAAGACATGAAACAATAAAACACAAAACAATGCAGAAGGCACCCTAGTTCTAGACATCATGTCTCCTTGCTGAATCAAAACTAACTTTTATACCACAATCATAAAACAATTTAATTTCAACTATTTTCTTGAAGTTTTGCAAGTTAACCCTCTGTGCTCTAGTTCCTACTGTTAAAACCTATACATTTACACATTTCTGTGAATTGGTGCAAAGCTGATAGATCTCCTGGCTATGAGCAGAGTTACAATCCATTCCAAACTGAAAAGTACACTTTTTGCAGCTTAATTTGCACTGTGCTGTATTTATACATTTGCTTATTATTTATACAGTTGCTGTATTGTTTCTGTCCATTGTTGTCTCCACTGTGTTTTTATTTCCTCAGGGTAGCTCAGAAGCTAGTTTCAGGTAGGGGGTTGTTGAGCCAGCCCACATCCTAGCTGTTAGTAATTGCCTGAGGTGTATTTTCTCTGTTGCAATTCCAGTTCAGACTGCATTTCTTTGACTTGGTGCAAAGCTTATAGATCTTCTGGCTGTGAGCAGAGTTGGAATCTATTCCAAACTGATATTTTTGCAACTTAAATTGTACTGTGCTGTATTTATACATTTGCTTATTATTTATATCATTGCTGTATTGTTTCTGTCTTTTGTTGTCTCCACTGTGTTTTTTCTCAGTGTAGCTCAGAAGCTAGTTTCAGGAAGGGGGTTGTGAGCCAGCCCACATCCTAGCTGTTAATCATTGCCTCAGGTGTAATTTCTCTGTTGTAATCCAGTACAGACTGCAATTCTGTGAACTGGTGCAAAGCTGATAGATCTCCTGGCTATGAGCAGAGTTGGGATCTATTCCAAACTGATAAGTACACTTTCTGCAGCTTAATTTGCACTGTGGTGCAA
This sequence comes from Protopterus annectens, assembly GCF_019279795.1. NCBI lineage: Eukaryota > Metazoa > Chordata > Ceratodontiformes > Protopteridae > Protopterus > Protopterus annectens. The sequence goes on from NC_056735.1 coordinate 1,702,604,342, forward strand.
TTAAACATTTGGATATGATTTATTGAGTTGCTTCTGTCCTTTGTTGTCTCCACTATGATTTTTTCTCAGGGTAGCTCAGAAGCTAGTTGCAGGAAGGGGGATGTTGGGCAGCCCACATCCTAGCTGTTAGTCATTGCCTGAGGTGTATTTTCTCTGTTGTAATTCCAGTACAGACATAATTGCTGTGAATTGGTGCAAATCTGATCTCCTGGCTGTGAGCAGAGTTGGAATCGATTCCAAACTGATAAGTACACATTTTGCAACTTAATTTGCACTGTGCTGTATTTATACATTTGCTTATTATTTATATTGGTGCTGTATTGTTTCTGTCCTTTGTTGTCTCCACTGTGTTTTTTTGTCAGGGTAGCTCAGAAGCTAGTTTCAGGTAGGGGGTCGTTAAGCCTGCCCACATCCTAGCTGTAAGTCATTGCCTGATGTGTATTTTCTCTGTTGTAATTCCAGTACAGACTGCATTTCTGTGAATTGGTGCAAAGCTAATAGATCTCCTGGCTGTGAGCAGAGTTGCAATCTATTCCAAACTGATATTTTTGCAACTTAATTTGCACTGTGCTGTATTTATACAGTTGCTTATTATTTATACACTTGCTGTATTGTTTCTATCCTTTGTTGTCTCCGTGTTTTTTTTCCTCAGGATAGCCCAGAAACTAGTTTCTGGAAGGGGGTTGTTGAGCCAGCCCACATCCTAGCTGTAAGTCATTGCCTGAGGTGTATTTTCTCTGTTGTAATTCCAGTACAGACTGCATGTCTGTGAATTGGTGCAAAGCTGATAGAGCTCCTGGCTGTGAGCAGAGTTGGAATCTATTCCAAACTGATATTTTTGCCACTTATTTTGCACTGTGCTGCATGTATACATTTGCTTATTATTTATACAGTTGCAGTATTGTTTCTGTCCTTTGTTGTTTACACTGCATTTTTTTCTCAGGGTAGCTCAGAAGCTAGTTTCAGGAAGCGGGTTGTTGAGCCAGCCCACATCCTAGCTGTTAGTCATTGCCTGAGGTGTATTTTCTCTGTTGTAATTCCAGTACAGACTGCATTTCCGTGAATTGGTGCAAAGCTGAGAGATCTCCTGGCTGTGAGCAGAGTTGGAATCTACTCCAAATTGATAAGTACAATTTTTGCAGCTTAATATGCACTGTGCTATATTGATACATTTGTTTATTATTTATACAGTTGCTGTATTGTTTTTGTCCTTCATTGTCTCAACTGTGTTTTTTTTTCAGGGTAGCTCAGAAGCTAGTTTCAGGTAGGGGGTTATTGAGCCTGCCCACATCTTAGCTGTTAATCACTGCCTGGGGTGTATTTTCTCTGTTGTAATTACAGTACGGACTGCATTTCTGTGAATTGGTGCAAAGCTGCTAGATCTCCTGGCTGTGAGCAGAGATGGAATCTATTCCAAACTGATATTTTTGCAACTTAATTTGCACTGTGCTGTATTTATACATTTGCTTATTATTCATACAGTTGCTGTATTGTTTTTGTCCTTCGTTGTCTCAACTGTGTTTTTTTTTCAGGGTAGCTCAGAAGCTAGTTTCAGGAAGGGGGTTGTTGAGCCTGCCCACATCCTATCTGTTAGTCATTGCCTGAGGTGTATTTTCTCTGCTGTAATTCCAGTACAGACTGCATTTCTGTGAATTGGTGCAAAGCTGATAGATCTCCTGGCTGTGATCAGAGTTGGGATCTATTCCAAACTGATAAGTACACTTTTTGCAGCTTAATATGCACTGTGATGTAATTAAACATTTGCATATTATTTATACAGTTGCTGTATTATTTATGTCCTTTGTTGTCTCCACTGTGTTTTTTTCTCAGGGTAGCTCAGCAGCTAGTTGCAGGAAGGGGGTTGTTGGGCCAGCCTACATCCTATCTGTTAGTCATTGCCTGAGGTGTATTTTCTCTCTTGTAATTCCAGTACAGACATAATTTCTGTGAATTGGTACAAAGCTGATAGATCTCCTGGCTGGGAGCAGAGTTGGAATCTATTCCAAACTGATGTTTTTGCCACTTAGTTTGCACTGTGCTGCATTTATACATTTGCTTATTATTTATACAGTTGCTGTATTGTTTCTGTCCTTTTTTGTTTCCACTGCGTTTTTTTCTCAGGGTAGCTCAGAAGCTAGTTTCAGGAAGGGGGTTGTTGAGCCAGCCCACATCCTAGCTGTTAGTCATTGCCTGGGGTGTATTTTCTCTGTTGTAATTCCAGTACGGACTGCATTTCTGTGGATTGGTGCAAAGCTGCTAGATCTCCTGGCTGTGAGCAGAGATGGAATCTATTCCAAACTGATATTTTTGCAACTTAATTTGCACTGTGCTGTATTTATACATCTGATTATTATTCATACAGTTGCTGTATTGTTTCTGTCCTTTGTTGTCTCCACTGTGTTTTTTTCTCAGGGTAGTTCAGAAGCTAGTTTCAGAAAGGGGGTTGTTGATCCTGCCCACATCCTGTCTGTTAGGCATTGCCTGAGGTGTATTTTCTCTATTGTAATTCCAGTACAGACTGCATTTCTGTGAATTGGTGCAAAGCTGATAGATATCCTGGCTGTGAGCAGAGTTGGAATCTATTCCAAACTGATATTTTTGCCACTTAGTTTGCACTGTGCTGCATTTATACATTTGCTTATTATTTATACAGTTGCTGTATTGTTTCTGTCCTTCATTGTCTCCACTGTATTTTTTTTCAGGGTACCTCAGAAGCTAGTTTCAGGTAGGGGGTTTGTTAGAGAAAAATACTTTAAAAAGACCAAAAGCATAAGGTTCAGTTCAGGTATCTTTATTCTTGCGCAAGGAGACAAAAAATGTAGTTACAGAGTTTGTCTGACTAAATCAAAAAGTGTCACAGTTATTATACCTTTCTTTCAAGACATTGCCCACTACGACTGACGTAGCAGATCACCAGTTCACAATTCTGTTACTTTACAGATATTTCTCATGTTTCTAGCTGACTCTTCAATGTTTAAAAAAGATTTTTCAGTAAACAGGATGGCCTTGACGACCACCGGTCAATTATAACTTTCTTGCTATGTGATGTTACAAGTCTAGGTACTATGTCTAATTTAAGCACAATGCAAGTACAGATTTCTGAAGCAGTTTATTGTTCATAATATCTAACTATCTTGCAGCTTGTGCACTTTTTCATCAACACGAACAGAGCTTATTGTCTATAATGAATGGATCTACAGAAATTATTATTATTCTCCTTTTAATTTCCTGACCTAGCAGAAAATCACCTGCTTTCCAGTACATTTCCAAGGCATAAACATGTATTTTGCTGTGCTAGCAAACTAGGTCATAGTGCATCTTGCAGTGTCAGAAAGCACAATTTCAGAAAAGCATATTTTCAGTTTCAAATAAAACTAATGCTGCATATAGAATAAAAACGTGTTAATCTTCCCTTATTAAAATAAGCATTGCACACATATGTTAATACATATTTTTCTAACATTTCCCCCGTTAATACTTTTTATTCTATTTCAAAAGCATAAACAGTTTGTTTCTTCTCCTAACCTCTTCCTTTGAGGATTTATAGCTAAGAGAGTCATTCTGTTTAAACTTATGAAAGTGTTTTCTTTTTCAACAGTTCTTCAATTTCAGTACTTTGATACAAAGTCTCAGAAACTGACATGTCTATAAAATCTTTGATTAATTTTTTTCATGCAGGGAATTCCACAGCAAATGCATGCTCCTAAAAATAGTAATCCCACACAAATGGCAATCAGGATGTTCATTAGCATGGAACCCCACCCCCCACACAAATTCTGGAAAAAGTCCGTCAGTGGGTTTGGACCTGGCCTGGTCATGTCTGACACTTGTTGGATCACTTCCAAATGATCATAATTTCGTGCTTATTGTCGGGAATGAACAAACAGCACTCATCTTTAATTAAAGCGCACGTACCACCTCTCGCCACTAGGGTGAAGTCAAGAGCCATGTGGTTTTGAAGCACCACAGTTCTCATTGCATTCAGTTCATCAGTCATTAATTCAAGAGCAGAAAAAGTTGCATTGCTCATGACCTCGAGAAGTTTGGATAGCTTTCACAGTTCCCAAATTGATTTAACTGCACCATATGCAGGGGCTATGCCAGCCCAGGATATGATAGTGTCACTCAAGTCCATGTGTGCTAGTTTACTTTTGTCTTTCACGGAGTTATGGTTCCTCCAGCCTGCTACGATTTGTCCCACTGGATTCTCAGGTTTCTTAATTGGATTTTCAGGTTTATTTGCGACATCTCTGACGTTTTGAATTCTCCCATGAGGCAAAGCTGTAGTGTGTCATATGGCTGGGACCAGGTAACCCAAAAAACAACTGCCGGACCAATTCTCAGGCAACCATTTGTATGCCTTTTTCCCACATATGAAATAACAGTTTTCTACCTTAGTATTGATATACACCTTCCCTGCATGAAACATTTTCTTATCTATAATAGACAGTTGCTTTAAAAGAACAGGATTATGTTGTATATCGCTGACAGTTTTATGCAAGGACTCAAAGTATGAGTCATAATCTGCATCACAAATTGTTTCTGTATTTTTAGCGTTTTTAGGTTTAATATAACATTTATAAGAAACAGTCACATTACATCTACTCCAACCTACTTGAATCGTGTCATTCTTAAAAAAGCATACAATTCCTGCTTGTGTAACAGGTAGAAATAATGCAATTTTGTCTCTAGATTTCACAGATGTAGTCTCAAAAATCAAGTTTTCCCAGATCTCATTGACCCCTAGGGGGACAGCAGCCATCAATAATCCCCCGTATGCTGTTGGTATAGCTGTGCAAATCCAACAATTTGAAATATTAAAAGTCTCAGCATACACATATTTGATTGCTTGGTAAGTGTTAAAGTTCGGATGCCAGTCTATGAGTGTTGAATCACGTTTGTTCAGTCTAGCTGGTGTGACTGAAGAAAAGAAAGGCCACAGCAAAAGCCACAGCAAAAAGAACATTGTCACTAATGCAGTTATTAAGATGATTATGCAACACTGCTGAATATACTGCTGAAATTGTTCAGTATTTCTATTGTCTCTAGGTCTTGTCGTCATTTTACTGCTGCTGTGTGTTAGCAAGAGTTTTATCAAGTTCAAAGTTTTTGACTAGTTTACAGTGTGTCAAATGAATCCAAGATGAACGTTCCGCAATCTTGACTGCTGTGAGCGTGCTCAGCAGTACTTGATACGGACCTTCCCACTTTGGTGTCGTCCAATTCTTCTTTTTGATTGTCTTCACCCAGACCCAAGTGCCTGGGGCTACTGCTACTTTGAATGGGTTAGTTTGGTCTTTATCTGAAACAGAATTAAACTGTAAAAGATGTTTGTTATTTAGCATATTCCTCATGTAATCTGCAAGTGTCCAATCTGCTTCCTGGTCTGCAGGCATGAGAGGTTTCCACTGAGGTATATAATAAGCTCTTCCGAAAATCTTTTTGAAAGGTGTCAATCCTTTTGCATTCAGAACAGTTCTCATGCTCAACAGTGCCAGGGGCAAACAGTACACCCAGTTCTTTTGTGTTTCTACTATAAGTTTCTTAAGCTTATTCTTTAAAACTCCATTGTGCCTCTCTACCAATCCTGCAGATTGAGGGTGATATGCACAGTGATGTTTTAAAGAAATCCCAAAAATACTGACTTAGCTGTTGTATAGTTTGGTTAATGAAATGTGTACTATTGTCACTGTAGATCCTTTCCGGTATGCCAAATCTAGGAATAATCTCTTTAACTAGGGTCTTTGCAACAGTGGCTGCATCTGGTTTACTAGTCGGAAAGGCCTCCACTCATTTGGAGAACATATCCACAATGACAAGGCAGTACTTTTTGTTTTCACATTTGCTCAATTCTATGAAATCCATACAGATAGTATGAAACGGATACGGTGGTGTAGGGAAACTCCCTTGCTTGGGCTTTAATGCCCCTTGTGCATGATGTTTATTACAAGTGTGACATGACAGGCAAAATTTTTAGTGTAGTTTGAAAACCCATACGTAGCGAACACCCGATTCACTAACTGTACCATCCCCCCTGTTGAGACATGGCTCTGCCCATGGCTCAACAAAGCTGCATATCTAAATAAATTAGACGGTAATATCAGTTTTCCCTCTTTGGAGATGTACAGCCCTTCCTTGAGAATTGCTCCTCGTCTTTTCCATTTTTGTTTTTCAGCCTGTGTAGTAAGTGTCTGCATTGTTTTCAACATTTCTAAGTCTAAAATCTCAGAAGGTTGTAATTCCTCGTTCAAAAGAAATGCTTCTGAGGCTGCTTGCTTTGCAGCTGTGTCAGCTCTCGCATTGCCTTTTGAAATCCTATCTTGTTGTTTTGTATGAGCTATGCATTTACAAATAGCTACTTTTTGAGGCAACTGAATAGAATCTAACAAATCTAAAATAAACTGTGCATGGTTAATCGGTTTGCCAGTAGATGTCACCATTTCTCGATTCTTCCACTGTTAACATGTACAGTAGAAAAAGCATACTGGCTGTCTGTAAAAATGTTTACGCTTTTACCCTTTGCTAAGGTACATGCCCGTGTCAAGGCAATCAACTCTGCTGCTTGTGCAGATAAGTTATGTGGTAGAGGTTTCGCTTCTACAATCTCAGTGTCAGAAACTACTGCATAACCTGTTAGGTTCTGTCCTGTAGGACTCCTTTTGCATGAGCCATCCACGTAATATGTCACCTCGGCATCATCCAAGGGAACATCCGTGAGGTCTTTTCTAGGCAGTGTCTTTTGCTCAATTACCTGCAGGCAGTTATGGTGTGTGCCATCCACAGGAGTTGGGAGCAAGGTAGACGGATTCAAAGTAGTACATCGTTCAATTGTCATGTGAGGTTGGCTCAGCAATATAGTCATACAAGAAAGATGCCTAGCAGGGGAAAGATATGCTACTTTTTCTTGCAGTAAAATGATTGCAACTGCATGAGGCACTCTCAATGTGAAAGGGTGGAATAACACTACTGAGGTTGAAGCCTGCACTGCCATTGCAGCTGCAACTACTGCTTGTACACAGTAGGGTAGAGACCGCGCTACTGGGTCCAGTTGTGATGAATAATAAGCAATGGGGCGTTGTTTGTCCCCATGCTGCTGAGTCAATACTGACGTCATATAACCTTGCTTGCAATCTACAGTTTGGAAAAAACGTTTGTGATAATTTGGTAATCCTAAAACTAATGATGATGCTATCAATTGTTTCAGCTTGCAGAAATTTAATTCTGCTTCTGGTGTCCATTGTATTAAATCTTGTGCTGCCATAGGCTTCTTAAAAATCAGGTCGGTTAAAGGTGCATATTCCAAAGCATAGTTTGGGATCCAGCTCCGACAAAAAATAGTCGTACCCAGGAAGGACATCATTTCCTTCTTGGTTGTGGGTTTTGGTGCTTGTAAGATCGCTACTTTTCTGTCCTCATCTAATGTTCTGCCATCTTTGGATATTACATATCCAAGGTATTTCACTTGTTTTCTCCAAAGCTGCAATTTATTTTTGCTTACTTTGTGTCCTTCAACTGCTAGAAATTTTAATAATGCTATAGTATCTTCCTTACAATCTTGCTGGGTAGGGGCGGCCAGCAGGATGTCATCAACATAAAGTAAAATTTGACTACCTCTTGGTGGGATAAATCCCGCTAAATTACTTGCCATCTCTTGTGAGAATATTGTTGGACTTTCACTATAACCCTGTGGTAGTCACGTATATGTATACCGCTTCCCCTGAAATGTAAATGCAAACCAATACTGGCTGTCAGGGTGTATCGGTATCGAAAAGAATGCATTGCTGATATCTACCACAGAAAAATACTTCTGTTGAGGTTTTAAATCATTCAACAAGGTATGTGGATCTGGCACCGTAGGTGCTCTTGGTATTACTGCGTCATTTACAGCTTGTAAATCTTGGACCATACGCCATTCTCCGTTTGCTTTTCTAACTGGGAATAAGGGTGTGTTACATGGCGAATCAGGAGATTCCACCAGTATTCCCTTCTTAAGCAAAGCTGCTATGATAGGTTTAATACCTGCCTCTGCATCTTTTCTCAAGGGGTACTGCCTCTTTTGTGGTCTAAATGCTGACTTTGGCGTGATAGTAACTGGTCCTGCTGTGCGAATAAGTCCTACGTCTGATTTTCCTGTTGACCAGAGAATTTCTGGTATGTCTAACAAAGCTTTTTCTTCCTCTTCTAATAAGAGGGCTTCTCAGCTGTCTTTGCTGGACTGCAAATGTACAGCTGGATGTGTTTGTGTTATCCAGTTCAGTTTCTGTCTTTGTATTCCCTGTTCTGACAGTTCTGATTCTGTCTGTTTTTCCCATTTTGTGACTTTTTCTCCTAGGTCTATCCATTTTAAACCTTCCTCCTTAGTTAAACTAACATGCGGTATTAGATTTGATTTGTAAAGTGAAAAGAACTTCTGGGGTAATGAACAGCTAACTACACTGTTCCCTTTCATGTCCCAGTACAAATTACACAGTACTAATCTGTTTGCATGATTTTTAAACAATTCTTGTTCATATTCTTTGTCAGGTCCTGGTGTATTACAATAATACAGAGTACAGTGCAACAGGTGTTGTATGTCAATGCAAAGGGAGGGGAACTTACTGATAGCTACATTCATTAACTCTTCAGTTACTGCTCCAGGACCAGTTGTAACTAAGTCCTGGCTGTACCAGTAAAATGTCTCACCTTCCGTTTGCACTGCAAAAGTATTAGTTTGTCGCTGTGCTTCCATACCCTGCATGGTTGGAACTACTGCTATGCCTAATAGTTGCATAAAATCTCTGCCCAAAAGGTTCACTGGGCATTTTGCAGAAACAACAATTTTGCTTTTCTGGGTTAATCCTGAAACAGGATCTGTTATTGTAATGTTATGGGAGAGAGGCTCCCGATACAGCTGTCCATTAGCTGCTTTTACTAGTATAAAGTCATGTGATTCTGAATTTTCTGGTAGTTTGGAGGGGTGTACCAGGGTTCATGATGCCCCTGAATCGCACAAGAATTTGACTTCCCTCCCTTCTACCAGGAGTGTCACTTCTGGTTTTGTGTCAGCTAGATAGAGCTCTAAGCTCAGTAAGGCTAAGTCTAATATTTCATTTTCTTCACTATCGGTAGCTTCCTGCACTTCCTCTACTATCACATTCTCTGTTCCTTCTATCACATTGTCATTTGTCTTTTCTCTATTATTCCTATCTAGTGATTCCTGACTTTCATATAGTCAGTCCTCACCTTCATCGTTTTTGTCTTCCACTGCTGCCTTCTTATTTTTCCTGCAATCCCTTGCCATGTGTCCTTTTTTCCCGCATTTGAAGCACTCACCTCTTTTCTTTCTCCCTTCAAAGTCCTCTGATTGCTGATCAGATTGTTTGTTTCCCTGGGCATTCTTTTTGCCCTTTTGTCCGGACTGTACTAAATAAACTTCTCCATCTTCCACAGCAAATACTTGGGCTTTCTTTTTCTTTTTATTGTTAAAATGCCTTTCAGCATGTCTAGCATATTCAAGCAGTGATTGTAATCTGCTTGTACGATGGTCTACCATGTGTTTAGTAATGAAACTACTTATGGATGCAATACTGCCTTTCAAAAATGCATTCTTTAACTGCTGCTCATATGGGGAATCTTGTGTCTGATCTTCAGGCACTTGCATTCCACAGTGATTGTTAAAACATTCCAATAATCTGGAAAAATGTCTATCAACAGTTTCACTTTCTTGTTGGATGCATTGATTAATGCAAGTCCAGTCTGCCCTAGGCTTCCATTTCTCAGAAATTTGGTCTGTCAGACCTTTCACTCTGTTGTCTAGTTCTGCGCTGCTATGTGGGAGGGGCCTAATTGCAGCGTCACGGGTATTCCAGTTGCCACTGATCATGTGCCAATCTGGACCTACTATTTGTCTAACCACTTTTTCTACTTCCTCTCCGTTTAAGTGATAACTTAATCTCATGCCCTGTAAGTCTTCTAAGAACATTCTAAAATTAACTTTTGGATGGGGAATTCCTTCTGTGGCTTTCCGGATGTCTTCTGGTGTCCACGGTCTGTATACTAAGAGAGTTGGGTTCTGCCCTTCTTGTCCTGCCTGAGGATTTGGTACTTCTATGAGTGGGCATATCTCTTCTTCACTCATAGCCCGTGAATTTCTATTCATTTGATATAATTCAATATCCCCTTTTAAATTACGTGTTCGAGACCTAGTCTCGATAGGATCTCTAACAAACGGTAGTGGTTTTATAGGAACAACTGGATATCGTGGAGGTGGGTCAGTTTGTTCTTTTGCTTCATATTCCGGTAAGGGAGCTGGTAAGGAACCAAACCGGAGGGCGGAGGGGCCGATGCTATACCTAAGTTATTATCCTCTTTGTCTAGAAACATTGCTTTTGAATTTTTATTCTTTTGTTCTCTTCGGTTTGCTTCCTCAATCCACCTGTGTGCCTGAGGAACTCCTAATTTACGCTGTTTTTTAACCCGACCTTTAGAATCGGTTTTTAACTGTCTAATAAGTTTGATAAGCGAGGATCTTTCAAGTTTCCCATCAAATTCATATTTATTAACCCATTTAGTATAATATTTAACGTTGTTGGCGTGCTGTGATTGCATATATTTTGCGTCTTCGGTTAACGGTGGGCTTTGGGGTCTTTTCGTTTTTGTGCATGTGTTACCCATTTTGTTCTAACCTTTTAAATGTTATGTAACCCTTTTGTTTTTAATGTGGCACCACCAAGTGTTTACAGTCTTTTCAGACTACCTGCCTACTTATTCTGTTTCCCTGATCTATGACAAGATAGCAATATTTCTGTCCCTGAATTTTAAAAATTCTCACAGAACAAATACAATCAAGTCCCTGATCTAAAACAGAAAAAAAGTAGATTCACCTTACCTGAGCCTCAGCGATTGGTCACTCACTGTTCAAATGTAATCCGCCTTCAGTCGTAGATCAGAAAATTGGCTGGCCTCTTTTGCATGACAATTCAGTCGGAGGTCTTTCAATGAAGAAGATCCGATGTGGTATCTTCCCTGCGCAGTTTCATGCCACCTGGCCAATCTGATTCCAGGCTAAACGAGGGTTTCCGGTCCGAAGGATCAAAAAATGTTAGAGAAAAATACTTTAAAAAGACCAAAAGCATAAGGTTCAGTTCAGGTATCTTTATTCTTGTGCAAGGAGACAAAAAATGCAGTTACAGAGTTTGTCTGACTAAATCAGGAAGTGTCACAGTTATTATACCTTTCTTTCAAGACATTGCCCACTACGACTGATGTAGCAGATCACCAGTTCACAATTCTGTTACTTTACAGATATTTCTCATGTTTCTAGCTGACTCTTCAAAGTGTAAAAAAGATTTTTCAGTAAACAGGATGGCCTTGACGACCACCGGTCAATTATAACTTTCTTGCTATGTGATGTTACAAGTCTAGGTACTATGGCTAATTTAAGCACAATGCAAGTACAGATTTCTGAAGCAGTTTATTGTTCATAATATCTAACTATCTTGCAGCTTGTGCACTTTTTCATCAACACGAACAGAGCTTATTGTCTATAATGAATGGATCTACAGAAATTATTATTATTCTCCTTTTAATTTCCTGACCTAGCAGAAAATCACCTGCTTTCCAGTACATTTCCAAGGCATAAACATGTATTTTGCTGTGCTAGCAAACTAGGTCAGAGTGCATCTTGCAGTGTCAGAAAGCACAATTTCAGAAAAGCATATTTTCAGTTTCAAATAAAACTAATGCTGCATATAGAATAAAAACGTGTTAATCTTCCCTTATTAAAATAAGCATTGCACACATATGTTAATACATATTTTTCTAACAGGGTAGTTGAGCATGCCCACATCCTATCTGTTAGTTATTGTCTGAGGTGTATTTTCTCTGTTGTAATTCCAGTACAGACTGCATTTCTGTGAATTGGTGCAAAGCTGATAGATCTCCTGGCTGTGAGCAGAGTTGGAATCTATTCCAAACTGATATTTTTGCAACTTAATTTGCACGGTGCTGTATTTATACATTTGCTTATTATTTATACAGTTGCTGTATTGTTTCTGTCCTTTGTTGTCTCCACTGTGTTTTTTTCAGGGTAGCTCAGTAACTAGTTTCTGGAATCTGTTAGTTATTGCCTGAGGTGTATTTTCTCTGTTGTAATTCCAGTACAGACTGCATTTCTGTGGATGATCTCCTGGCTGTGAGCAGAGATGGAATCTATTCCAAACTGATATTTTTGCAAACTTATTTTTGCACTTGCTGCTTTATACATTTGCTTATTATTCATACAGTTGCTGTATTGTTTCTGTCCTTTGTTGTCTCCACTGTGTTTTTTTTCTCAGGGTAGCTCAGAAGATAGTTTCAGGAAGTGTATTTTCTCTTGTAAATCCAATACAGAGACCATTTCTGTGAATGAGATCTCCTGGCTGTGAGCAGAGCTAGAATCTATTCCAAACTGATAACTACACTTTTTGCAGCTTAATTTGTACTGTGCTATATTGATACATTTGCTTATTATTTATACAGTTGCTGTATTGTTTTTGTCCTTCGTTTTCTCCACTGTGTTTTTTTTCAGGGTAGCTCAGGAGCTAGTTTCAGGTAGGGGGTTGTTGAGCCTGCCCACATCTTAGCTGTTAGTTATTGCCTGAGGTGTATTTTCTCTGTTGTAATTCCAGTACAGACTGCATTTCTGTGAATTGGTGCAAAGCTGATAGATCTCCTGGCTGTGAGCAGAGTTGGAATCTATTCCAAACTGATATTTTTGCAACTTAATTTGCACTGTGCTGTATTTATACATTTGCTTATTATTTAAACAGTTGCTGTATTGTTTCTGTCCTTTGTTGTCTCCACTGTGTTTTTTCTCAGGGTAGCTCAGTAACTAGTTTCTGGAAGGGGGTTGTTGAGCCAGCCCACATCCTATCTGTTAGTCATTGCCTGAGGTGTATTTTCTCTGTTGTAATTCCAGTATAGACTGCATTTCTGTGAATTGGTGCAAAGCTGAGAGATCTCCTGGCTGTAAGCAGAGTTGGAATCTATTCCAAACTGATAAGTACACTTTTTGCAGCTTAATTTGCACTGTGCTATATTGATACATTTGCTTATTATTTATACAGTTGCTGTATTGTTTTTGTCCTTCGTTGTCTCCACTGTGTTTTTTTTCAGGGTAGCTCAGAAGCTAGTTTCAGGTAGGGGTTGTTGAGCCTGCCCACATCTTAACTGTTAGTCATTGCCTGGGGTGTATTTTCTCTGTTGTAATTTTAGTACGGACTGCATTTCTGTGAATTGGTGCAAAGCTGCTAGATCTCCTGGCTGTGAGCAGAGATGGAATCTATTCCAAACTGATATTTTTGCAACTTAATTTGCACTGTGCTGTATTTATACATTTGCTTATTATTCATACAGTTGCTGTATTGTTTCTGTCCTTTGTTGTCTCCACTGTGTTTTTTTTTCTCAGGGTAGCTCAGAAGCTAGTTTCAGGAAGGGGGTTGTTGAGCCTGCCCACATCCTATCTGTTAGTCATTGCCTGAGGTGTATTTTCTCTGTTGTAATTCCAGTACAGACATAATTTCTGTGAATTGGTGCAAAACTGATAGATCTCCTGCCTGTGAGCACAGTTGGAATCTATTCCAAACTGATGTTTTTGCCACTTAGTTTGCACTGTGCTGCATTTATACATTTGCTTATTATTTATACAGTTGCTGTATTGTTTCTGTCCTTTGTTGTTTCCACTGCATTTTTTTCTCAGCGTAGCTCAGAAGCTAGTTTCAGGAAGGGGGTTGTTGAGCCAGCCCACATCCTAGCTGTTAGTCATTGCCTGAGGTGTACTTTCTCTGTTGTAATTCCAGTACCGACTGCATTTCTGTGAATTGGTGCAAAGCTGAGAGATCTCCTGGCTGTGACCAGAGTTGGAATCTATTCCAAACTGATAAGTACACTTTTTGCAGCTTAATTTGCACTGTGCTATATTGATACATTTGCTTATTATTTATACAGTTGCTGTATAGTTTTTGTCCTTCGTTGTCTCCACTGTGTTTTTTTTCAGGGTAGCTCAGAAGCTAGTTTCAGATAGGGGGTTGTTGAGCCTGCCCATATCTTGGCTGTTAGTCATTGCCTAGGGTGTATTTTTTCTGTTGTAATTCCAGTACGGACTGCATTTCTGTGGATTTGTGCAAAGCTGCTAGATCTCCTGGCTGTGAGCAGAGATGGAATCTATTCCAAACTGATATTTTTGCAACTTAATTTGCACTGTGCTGTATTTATACATTTGCTTATTATTCATACAGTTGCTGTATTGTTTCTGTCCTTTGTTGTCTCCACTGTGTTTTTTTCTCAGGGTAGCTCAGAAGCTAGTTTCAGAAAGGGGGTTGTTGAGCCTGCCCGCATCCTGTCTGTTAGTCAGTGACTGAGGTGTATTTTCTCTATTGTAATTCCAGTACAGATTGCATTTCTGTGAATTGGTGCAAAGCTGATAGATCTCCTGGCTGTGAGCAGAGTTGGAATCTATTCCAAACTGATATTTTGTAGCTTAGTTTGCACTGTGCTGCATTTATACATTTGCTTATTATTTATACAGTTGCTGTATTGTTTCTGTCCTTCATTGTCTCCACTGTATTTTTTTTCAGGGTACCTCAGAAGCTAGTTTCAGGTAGGGGGTTGTTGAGCCTGCCCACATCCTATCTGTTCGTTATTGCCTGAGGTGTATTTTTGTAATTCCAGTACAGACTGCATTTCTGTGAATTGGTGCAAAGCTGCTAGATCTCCTGGCTGTGAGCAGAGTTGGAATCTATTCCGAAGTGATATTTTGGCAACTTAATTTGCACTGTACTGTATTTATACATTTGCTTATTATTTATACAATTGCTGTATTGTTTCTGTCCTTTGTTGTCTCCACTGTGTTTTTTTTTCTCAGGGTAGCTCAGTAACTAGTTTCTGGAAGGGGGTTGTTGAGCCAGCCCACATCCTATCTGTTAGTCATTGCCTGAGGTGTATTTTCTCTGTTGTAATTCCAGTACAGACTGCATTTCTGTGAATTGGTGCAAAGCTGAGAGATCTCCTGGCTGTGAGCAGAGTTAGAATCTATTCCAAACTGATAAGTACACTTTTTGTAGCTTCATTTGTACTGTGCTATATTGATACATTTCCTTATTATTTATACAGTTGCTGTATTGTTTTTGTCCTTCGTTGTCTCCACTGTGTTTTTTTTCAGGGTACCTCAGAAGCTAGTTTCAGGTAGGGGGTTGTTGAGCCTGCCCACATCCTATCTGTTAGTTATTGCCTGAGGTGTATTTTTGTAATTCCAGTACAGACTGCATTTCTGTGAATTGGTGCAAAGCTGCTAGATCTCCTGGCTGTGAGCAGAGTTGGAATCTATTCCAAACTGATATTTTTGCAACTTAATTTGCACTGTACTGTATTTATACATTTGCTTATTATTTATACAATTGCTGTATTGTTTCTGTCCTTTGTTGTCTCCACTGTGTTTTTTTTCTCAGGGTAGCTCAGTAACTAGTTTCTGGAAGGGGGTTGTTGAGCCAGCCCACATCCTATCTGTTAGTCATTGCCTGAGGTGTATTTTCTCTGTTGTAATTCCAGTACAGACTGCATTTCTGTGAATTGGTGCAAAGCTGAGAGATCTCCTGGCTGTGAGCAGAGTTAGAATCTATTCCAAACTGATAAGTACACTTTTTGCAGCTTAATTTGTACTGTGCTATATTGATACATTTGCTTATTATTTATACAGTTGCTGTATTGTTTTTGTCCTTCGTTGTCTCCACTGTGTTTTTTTCAGGGTAGCTCAGGTGCTAGTTTCAGGTAGGGGGTTGTTGAGCCTGCCCACATCTTAGCTGTTAGTTATTGCCTGCGGTGTAATTTCTCTGTTGTAATTCCAGTACAGACTGCATTTCTGTGAATTGGTGCAAAGCTGATAGATCTCCTGTCTGTGAGCAGAGTTGGAATCTATTACAAACTGATATTTTTGCAACTTAATTTGCACTGGGCTGTATTTATACATTTGCTTATTATTTATACACTTGCTGTATTGTTTCTCTCCTTTGTTGTCTCCACTTTGTTTTTTTCTCAGGGTAGCTCAGTAACTAGTTTCTGGAAGGGGGTTGTTGAGCCAGCCCACATCCTATCTGTTAGTCATTGCCTGAGGTGTATTTTCTCTGTTGTTATTCCACAGACTGAATTTCTGTGAATTGGTGCAAAGCTGATAGATCTCCTGGCTGTGAGCAGAGTTGGAATCTATTCCAAACTGATAAGTACACTTTTTGCAGCTTAATTTGCACTGTGCTGTATTTATACATTTGCTTATTATTCATACAGTTGCTGTATTGTTTCTGTCCTTTGTTGTCTCCACTGTGTTTTTTTCTCAGGGTAGCACAGAAGCTAATTTCTGGAAAGGGGTTGTTGAGCCTGCCCACATCCTATCTGTTAGTCATTGCCTGAGGTGTATTTTCTCTGTTGTAATTCCAGTACAGACTGCATTTCTGTGAATTGGTGCAAAGCTGATAGATCTCCTGGCTATGAGCAGAGTTGGAATCTATTCCAAACTGATATTTTTGCCACTTAGTTTGCACTGTGCTGCATTTATACATTTGCTTATTATTTATACAGTTGCTGTATTGTTTCTGTCCTTTTGTTGTCTCCACTGTATTTTTTTTCAGGGTACCTCAGAAGCTAGTTTCAGGTAAGGGGTTGTTGAGCCTGCCCACATCCTAGCTGTTCGACATGCCTGAGGTGTATTTTCTCTGTTGTAATTCCAGTACAGACTGTATTTCTGTGAACTGGTGCAAAGCTGATAGATCTCCTGGGTGTAAGCAGAGTTGGAATCTATTCCAAACTGATATTTTTGCAACTTAATTTGCACTGTCCTGTATTTATACATTTGCTTATTATTTATACAGTTGCTGTATTGTTTCTGTCCTTTGTAGTCTCCACTGTATTTTTCTCAGGGTAGCTCAGTAACTAGTTTCTGGAAGGGGGTTGTTGAGCCAGCCCACATCCAATCTGTTAGTCATTGCCTGAGGTGTATTTTCTCTGTTGTTATTCCAGTACAGACTGCATTTCTGTGAATTGGTGCAAAGCTGATAGATCTCCTGGCTGTGAACAGAGTTGGAATCTATTCCAAACTGATAAGTACACTTTTTGCAGCTTAATTTGTACTGTGCTATATTGATACATTTGCTTATTATTTATACAGTTGCTGTATTGTTTTTGTCCTTCGTTGTCTCCACTGTGTTTTTTTCAGGGTAGCTCAGAAGCTAGTTTCAGGTAGGGGGTTGTTGAGCCTACCCGCATCTTAGCTGTTAGTCATTGCCTGGGGTATATTTTCTCTGTTGTCATTCCAGTACAGACTGCATTTCTGTGGATTGGTGCAAATTTGCTAGATCTCCTGGCTGTGAGCAGAGATGGAATCTATTCGAAACTGATATTTTTGCAACTTAATTTGCATTGTGCTGTCTTTATACATTTGCTTATTATTCATACACTTGCTGTATTGTTTCTGTCCTCTGTTGTCTCCACTGTGTTTTTTTCTCAGGGTAGCTCAGAAGCTAGTTTCAGGAAAGGGGTTGTTGAGCCTGCCCATATCCTATCTGTTAGTCATTGCCTGAGGTGTATTTTCTCTATTGTAATTCCAGTACAGACTGCATTACTGTGAATTGGTGCAAAGCTGATAGATCTCCTGGCTGTGAGCAGAGTTGGAATCTATTCCAAACTGATATTTTTGCCACTTAGTTTGCATTGTTCTGCATTTATACATTTGCTTATTATTTATACAGTTGATGTATTGTTTCTGTCCTTCGTTGTCTCCACTGTATTTTTTTTCAGGGTACCTCAGAAGCTAGTTTCAGGTAGGGAGTTGTTTAGCCTTCCCACATCCTAGCTGTTCGTCATTGCCTGAGGTGTATTTTCTCTTTTGTAATTCCACTACAGCCTGCATTTCTGTGAACTGGTGCAAAGCTGATAGATATCCTGGCTGTGAGCAGAGTTGCAGTCTATTCCACACTGATATTTTTGCATCTTAATTTGCACTGTGCTGTATTTATACATTTGCTTATTATTTATACAGTTGCTGTATTGTTTCTGTCCTTTGTTGTCTCTGTGTTTTTTTTTCCTCAGAGTAGCTCAGTAACTAGTTTCTGGAAGAGGGTTGTTGAGCCAGCCCACATCCTATCTGTTAGTCATTGCCTGAGGTGTATTTTCTCTGTTGTAATTCCAGTACAGACTGCATTTCTGTGAATTGGTGCAAAGCTGATAGATCTCCTGGCTGTGAGCAGAGTTGGAATCTATTCCAAACTGATATTTTTGCAAATTAATTTGCACTGTGCTGTATTTATACATTTGCTTATTATTTATACAGTTGCTGTATTGTTTCTGTCCTTTGTTGTCTCCACCAGGAGCGGCCTTAGGTCAACTGGTGCCCTAGGCAAAAGGGCTCCACGGCACCCCCCACCACACCACTTGGTGCCACCATCCTGATCTACCTACACCAAATAAATACTGGAAAAGTGCCCCTGCTAGAGCGGCGCCCTAGGTGGCCGCCCTGTTGGCCTATGCCTAAGGCCGGCTATGGTCTCCACTGTGTTTTTTTCTCAGGGTAACTCAGTAACTAGTTTCAGGAAGGGGGTTGTTGAACCAGCCCACATCCTATCTATTAGTCATTGCCTGAGGTGTATTTTCTTTGTTGTAATTCCACAGACTGCATTTCTGTGAATTGGTGCAAAGCTGATAGATCTCCTGGCTGTGAGCAGAGTTGGAATCTATTCCAAACTGATAAGTACACTTTTTGCAGCTTAATTTGCATTGTGCTGTATTGATACATTTGCTTATTATTTATTCAGTTGCTGTATTGTTTTTGTCCTTCGTTGTCTCCACTGTGTTTTTTTTCAGGGTAGCTCAGAAGCTAGTTTCAGGTAGGGGGTTGTTGAGCCTGCCCACATCTTAGCTGTTAGTCATTGCCTAGGGTGTATTTTCTCTGTTGTAATTCCAGTACGGACTGCATTTCTGTGGATTGGTGCAAAGCTGCTAGATCTTTTGACTGTGAGCAGAGTTGGAATCTATTCCAAATTGATAAGTACACTTTTTGCAACTTAATTTGCACTGTGCTGTATTTATACATTTGCTTATTATTTATATTGGTAAAATAGCAAAACAGAAGGGTGATGCCTGAAGAAAGGAAACCACTGGAGTGCAACAAGTGAAAATAAACAAGCAAATTATCTTCCAAGTAGTCCACAGCAGATGTAAAACACAAGTTTTAATGACAGAATAAAGTACAGATAAGCACTTTCACAGTAAGCTACATCAGATCTAAAATGCATTTCAAAGTTACAATCTTAAAAGTGCAAAAGCAGCACAATCAACAAATCAGAACAAAGTGCATCCAATATTATTAGCTGCCATGGTAACTATACAAATACATGTTTAAAGCTACAATCACTCTATATCACATAAAACCATATAAAGTGTGCAAAATCAAGATAGATGTAAATATAAATATCTCAAAAAGCATGTAAATGTATTAAAAATGCATAGATACTAAATAAAATATGTCTGATAAAACTAACATAGCAGGGATTTGTACATACAGCTAACTTCTTTCTCAAAGGTCTTGTTCTTAAAGTACAAACAACCAAACCAAAAACCACCTCCAGAGGAAGCCTTAATAATTTTCATTTTACTATTGTTCTTAAAGTAGGTTGTACAGATATGCTGTCATTCAACCCAGGATACTCTCTATTATTTAGGAGTATGTTAGCCATGTTATATTCTCTTCCCTTTGCTCTGCAAACAAACTACTAGTAGCCACTCTCAAGTCACACAATAAGGCAGGCGACTCCTTGTTCACCAATACTATTGGCCCATACTGGAATAAACTCCCCACAGAATTGACTACTTTGGGCTCATCACAACTTTTCAAGAAACAACTAAGAAACTATCTCAAATCCCACTGGCTATGCCCTTGCTTGAATCCAGACTGACCTCCCATCTAACTTTCTTTATACTTCTCTTCATTACTTCTCCTTCTTCTCTCAATACTAACCCTCTGTAGCTCGCCTATCTCTCAAATGGACTTTCTTTTTCTCTACAAAGTCGCTTTCTCCTTTTTTTAGATATATTACTGCAACATGTCACCTCACCTTGTTTTTAAACCTATTAATCATCCCTGCTGTGCAATTTCTGTTTCCTAGAACTAGTGCCCAGGCACTAATTGTTTATCATAATGCTTAATATTGTAAATATTTTTGATACTTATAGTTGTTATGAAAGAATATGGGATCATGGATCCCTTCTGTATTTCTCCTTTGTTTTGTTTACCCATCTTAATGTGCTACTGTAAATGTAACTACACTACATTGAATTTGTTCTTTACATTCGTATAATTTTTGTTTCTTTTGTTTCTTTTATTGTCCTGTTTGAATGTTTTTAATAGTATATAGTGGAGCTTTTCTCCTCGGGCCTCTGCTGAAAATGGACATGTATCCAGCCAGACTAGCCCGGTCAACAAATGTAAAATAAAAAATAAATAAAAATAAATACTGGTGTGCTTGTAGTAAAAAAATCCACTTAAGTTCTGCCTGATAAGTTCTGTTCACAAGGTCTCCCTTTTTGATGTTGTCATAAATTAATTCTAGTACTACAAACCTAAAAGAATGTTCCATGCCTTTATTTATCATATGTTTTGCCAGCACACTGTAGCTCATACCCGTACGTGCACAGTATAAATGGTCACGAATACGCTCTCGTAGGTGCCTATTTGTTTTGCCTACATAGAACGAATAACAACCATTACATAATGCAAGATAGACTAGATCCTTGGAATTGCAATCAGCTGAGGGCATATGTAAAAACTCCCTGTTGGTGTTGGGATGTATAAAGGACCCAGACACATCAATATACATACAATAGGAGCAGCTATTGCATCTCTTCATCTCATAACCAGATGTAGTCTTATTTAGTAGGTTGTTTGATTTGGGATAACATAACTTATATTTTAATGATTTCTTATTCTTATATCCAAAAGATGGTTTATCACCAACAATTCTATGGATATCCTGATCTGTGTGTAATAGTGTCCAGTGTTTATAAATGATGTCTCTAATTTTCTTATCATCACTATGTTAACCCAAAGAAGATCGTACTTCCTTGGTCATTCCTATTATAATTGGGTGTGATGTCATCAGATCCAAGTGGTGTTGAAAATTATGGTCTCCCAGTATTTACCCTATCAGCCCTAACAGTATCATATATTCTATCAATCTCTTTGGCATCATAGCCCCTAGAAATAAAATAAATCTTCATTTTCAAAAGCCCTCTCTCAAAGTCCTCATTCCTATTGTGCAAATGGCTAGTATGCAGGCCTTGGCTTTTCAAAGTGTTTCTAAAAATATGTTGTGGGTGCATACTCTTTCGATGTATATAGGTGGACCTATAGCATTCTTTCCTGTATAACTGAGTGTAAAAAGTACCATCTGCATTCATATGCAGTGTGATATCTAAAAAATTAATGGATGTATAAGAAAATACATGAGAAAATTTAAGGAATGTGGTGCTTGAGTTCAACATAGAAACATACTGCTGTAACTCAGTGGGGGAACCCTTCCAAAAAAGGAAGAGGTCATCGACAAAATGATGGTAAAATAATGCATTTTGCTGATGTAAATCAAATTTATACATAATGTCCTCTTCTTAAGCTACCATGACTAAATTGGCTTAGCCACTGGCACACGAGGTGCCCATGGCTACACCAGAAGTCTGAAGGTAATAATGGTCATCGAATGTGAATACGTTGAACTCAAGAACCATCTCCAGTAATAAGCATAGAAAATCGATGTGTGTTTCATCATATATACCACTATTCCAAAGTACTCGCTTGACCATCTGTATTCTCTCCATATTTGGTACACATGTGAAAAGAGAATTCAAATCTAAGGTGACCAAATAACCTGGTATCTGATCCGTTTTTTTCATCAACAAAGTTATAGAATTCTTGCAAGAAATGTTTACTGTCTATTAACAGTGAAGTGCACATGGCAAGAACTGGTTTCAATTGTTTATCAAGGTAAATAGAGAGGAGGTCTGTTGCCCACCCTGCTCCAGCCACTATGGGTCAAAAAGGGGGGTTCAAGGGATCCTTGTGGACCTTGGGCAGTCCATTTAGCGCTGGTACCCTGGGATATTCAACTATGAAATAACTAAACAAGTCCTTATCAAGTATATTACTCAAAACACAATCCCTTAATGTTCTGATACTCTCATCTTGTATCCTTACTACCTCAGTATATTCAATTTTTTTATATACATTAACATGAGACAACATGGCTAACATACTTCTAAATAATAGACTCTGTCCATTATCACAATTAAGCCACCCTTGTCGGCTGGCCTAATAACAACACTATCCTTGCGTTCTAGATCATGAAGCACTTGTTCTCATTTAGATAAATTTACAAAACCTTTCTGTCTATTAGAATTATTTAACAGTGTATAAATGTCATTCTCACATTGTTTAACAAATATATCCAAAACTGGATGCTGAGGAGGTGTAACACTGCTTGGTTTTCTAAACATAAAACTACTGCCACTAGCTTCAGAATTGCCATACAATAACTTTAAAGATACATTTCTAGTAAATGTCCTTAATTCAGTTAATGTATCGTCTATATTAGCAGGCTGTGCAGGAATAAAAGATAAACCTTTATTCAGCACTTCCTCTTTTGCAGGAGAAAGTGCTGTTGCTGAAATGTTCCAAACTAAATTTAACTTTAAGTCACCTGTTTCCACATACTGGTTAGAGTATTTCTGATTCCTTCTTGGGTTTGTGCCCTCCATTTGTTCCTTTGCCTGTAATCCGTTCCCTCAATGGATCGTTTCCTGTTCTGTCGAAAAGAGAGCGGAAAATTAGAAAATGACTGTAGTGCTGGTTGAAAATAAGTATTTGCAGTTGCTAGTTGCTGCTATGAGACTTTAGGTCTCACTACGGCTTCATGTTCAATGTTTATTCCCTCCTGTGGCGTATTGTATACTAAGCACTGCTCCACGGTAATGGTATCAGCTGCCAAACCGGGCATGTCTACTGTTGAGGACATCTGCGTCATCATCGGCAAGAAACGTGGTACTGGTTGCCCTGCTTCACTAATCTACTTGTTATAAGCTTCTTCCTGTATTGTATTAACTTGCTCAGTATTTGAATTGTTGGCGGAACTTCTTCCCTGTTGTGTTTTCGGCAACGTAAATACAAAATTATTGGCAAAGTTATTTAAATCTCTGGAAAGCTTCTTTTTCTTCTGTGCAAGAAGCTTCCGTTCATAAATGCATACATGGTCTATTATTTCACTTAGTAACACATCAACAGAATCTACTTGTTATAAGCTTCTTCCTGTTGATCCTGAATATTAGTCACTAATTCCTTTTCAAGAAGTAGGAAATAGTCAATAAGAAGGTGCATGCATGCAAAACACATATCAATGTTAATTTTTTGCCATTGAGCAAGCAATTGGGGGTATTGCTCTCCATATGTGGGCATCAACAAAACTCTTAGCCCACGAGGAATGATTTTATATTTTCAACAGGCTTCTAAGTGAAACTGTTGACATTGTAGACGTTTTAACCTATACAGGTCATTTTCTACAGTTCTCAAATGTTCACATAACAGTTTGGTTTCACTTACTTTTTCTTTATTGCTCATATTCCTTAAGATGGTTTCATCTATAAGTAGTGGATTGACATCATCCCCTCAGGAAAGTAAATAAATGTGTCAGCATATCTCTCCATTGTTCATGTGGAGTAAAACCCAGTTCTATTTCAATATCACCATCAGCCATGTCCTTCTCAGGCAGCAAAACAGCAAAGTAAAACAGCAAAACAGGAGGGCGATGCCTGAAGAAAGTAAAACACTGGAGTGCAACAAGTGAAAATAAACAAGCAAATTATCCTTCAAGTAGTCCACAGCAGATGTAAAACACAAGTTTTAATGACAGAATAAAATACAGATAAGTGCTTTCACAGTAAGCTTCATCAGATCTAAAATGCATTTCAAAGTTGCAATCTTAAAAGTGCAAAAGCAGTCACAATCAACAAATCAGAACAAAGTGCATCCAGTATTATTAGCTACCATGGTAACTTCACAAATACAATTTTAAAACTACAAACACTATATATCACATAAAACCATATATAGTGTGCAAAATCAAGACAGATGTAAATATAAACATCTCGAAAAGCATGTCAATGTATGAAAAATGCATAGATGCTAAATAAAATATGTCTGATAAAACTAACGTAGCAGGAATTGTACATACAGCTTACTTCTTTCTCAAAGGCCTTGCTCTTAAAGTAGTTTGTACAGATATGCTGTTATTCAGCCCAGGATAGTGGCGTGCTTGTAGTAAAATCCAGGACTGTATCCAGGACTGTATGTAAGCTTCTGAGCCCCCAAAGCCTTTCTGTGTTGGAGGCAAGCCTTCTAGCTTATCAGTGGGAGTGGTAAGCACTAGGAAGCCTATCTACCACAAGAGGAGTGGTTTCTGGCCCAGAAATTGTAGTTTATTGGCTGTTTGGGCATTTTTTCCATCTCTTCCAACTTCTGATTTAAAAGCTGCGTTTGCACTTGTTTCCCACCTTTCCTGTAACTAGTCTAGTCCAGATACAGGTTTGCTGTATCCAGGACTATTTGTAAGCTCCTGAGTCCCCCAAGCCTTTCTGTGTTGTAGGGAATCCTGCTAGCTTATCAGTGGGAGAGGTAAGCACTAGGTAACCTATCTACCACATAAGGAGCGGTTTCTGGCCCAGAAATTGTAGTTATTGGCCGTTTGGGCAATTTTTTCATCTCTCTCAACTTTCTGATTTAAAAGCCTGCATTTGCACTTGTTTCTTTCCTGTAACTAGTCTAGTCCAGATACAGATTCTTAGTTTTAGCACTTGAATTTGCTTATTCATGCTCAGCACTTGTTCAGAACTTGTTGTAAGCACTAAATAAGCTACAAATTACTACAGCACTCAATCTTCCTCATTACCTAGAGGAAAACAGTTTTTGTACTTACTTTCCTCACTCACTTGCTTAGAGAAAAACAGCTCTTGAACTAACTTTCCTCACTTATCTAGAGGAAAATAGTTTTTTATTCAGGCACGTCCAAGGGTCAGCTCCTAGTGTTCTGTCCTGTCTATCTGATGAATCTGGGCATCTTGGGACAATGTATCAATTGCCTCATGTTCACAGACAACCCTCTTCTCTTACCACCCAACACTACAACCTGTGAGAGATGCACTTATCTAGCCAAACTGGAGGTAAAGCTCTCTCCAACCAAGACTGAAGTTGACAGTCAAGAGGAGAAGGTAAACACTTGCACCACACCACACTCATCACATAGTCCCACTAAATCTACACCACGAAAATCCACACATAGAAACAAAAAAATTTGCGGAGGCTCGCAATAATAATCTGCTCAAGCAACAGAGACCTCCAAACAGAAATGCAAGCAACCTCCAGCCCCAACACAACCCAAATGACACATAGCCCACAGACTCAGTGTGCCACTCAACCACAGCCCATAAGGCAAAACAAAGTACCCAACACACTAGTCATAGGTGACTCTATAGTCAGGCACACTGATGTCCCACTCAATAGGCTACACAAGGAGAAGGTTACTGTCAGCTGCCTGTCGGGTGCCAGGATCCGCCACATAACCCACGCACTCAGGTCACTCCACAAGTACAAATATGACTCTGTCATTGTCCATGTTGGTGTGCACGACCTGAGATGCACCTCCATGGACTACATGAAAAGAGACATGGAAGAGCTCTCTGATCTTGTAGCCCAGGCAGGTATGACCTTAGCCCTGAGTATCATTCTGCCATCGCCCAGAATGATACCACAGTACAAGGACAAAATGACTGACTTCAACAATTGGCTAAGCTTCTGGTGTATTTCTAAGGGGATCCAGAATCTGTCTGCCTGGGACAACATTGTCAACAAACCACGATGCTTTGCCAGAGAAGGCCTGCAACTGTCACCTCTGGGATTCCGGATACTGGCTAAGGCTTTTGCCGCCCCTATAGTGCCTTTTTTAGGCAAGGCTCAAATGACACATTACCCACTGTAACAGGAGCAGGCAAGCAAAAACTGAGGGTAATGCTACTCAATGCTAGAAATCTAATCTCAAAATGCACTCACTCGAGGCACTCCTTAAAATGGAGAAAATCGATATCTGTGCAGTGACTGAGACCTGGTTCAAGGCTCCAGAGAGCACCCCTGCACTACCAGGATATAACTCATACCACACTTTTCGGCCATGCAACCTGGACCAGAACACCAAAGGTGGAGGTGTGTCCATATTCATTAAGGATATCCATACCTCCAGGCTAGTTGCTCAGCATAATGCATCCGAGGTTATCCAAGTGCAACTAACTTTGGGCAAAACTGCAATCCAAACTGTAGCTTGCTACAGACCCCCCACCATGCCCCAGGATTCCCACTCCACTTTTCTTGATATACTGGAAAAAATTAGGGTTCAACCAAACACCCTAATAATGGGCGATTTCAACTACCCCACCATTAACTGGGAAAACTACTCATGTACCAACTCCTTTGCTCAACGCTTTTTGGAATTCATAAATTCCAATGCCCTGGATCAGCTTATCCACATCCCCACCAGAGGCAACAATATCCTAGACCTAGTCATTACCAACATGAGTGATCGTTGTTCCACACCTGAAGTCAACTCCTCGTTGGTATGGTCCGACCATAAGCTAATCACCCTAGATATCCACATCCCTTCCCCACCCCCTATTAAGGAAATTACGGTAAAAATTTCTCCAAAGCCAACTTCATGCTTCTTAAGACAGAAGTGGTGAACTTCATGACACCCATGCAGATGGACAATACAGTTACAACTGCTGAATCCTACACAAATGCACTCTATAAGCACTTACACGAGTGCATGGATCGTGCTATCCCAAATGGAACCAAGACACTATCCTCCAAAAAAGGAAGCCAATCTGGTGGTCCTCTGCTATAAACAAACTGTACAACAGAAGTAATAAAATGTTGCAAAAGAGAGTAAAATCCCATGAGTGGAAGAGCTCCCTGGTCAACCTCAGTAAGAAGCTGAGATCCCTTATAAGATCTTTCAAAGCTAGCTACGAAAACAAAAAACTGATTCTAAGGACAACCACAAAGCATTCTATAGCTATGTCAAGAATCTCAATGGCAGCACCCAGATCTGCTCTGAGTTAAAGCACAATGGCATGAAAATTACAGAACCAACTGATATTGGCAACATCCTGGCAGATAGGTTCAATGCTAACTTTACCCCCCTCTCACCCACTAAATGGTCCATATCTATACAGGAAGAATGCAGAGTCCCTGTAATCACAACTATGCAGGTAAAGCTGCACTCTCTAAAGCCAAAAACACAGCATCCATGGGACTGGACAACATCCCGGGCTGTTTTACACGAACATCAGAGCGAACTGGCTCCCCACCTAAGCACCATGTTCAATCATAGCCTCATATCAGGCTTTGTGCCCACTGAATGGCACAGAGCAACAGTTATCCCACTCCACAAAGCGGGAGCCACCACTGATCTTGGGAACTATTGCTCTATTAGCTTGATGAGCCTGATCTGCAAAGCCATGGAATGTATCATCATGGAACTCATAAAGAAAGACATTGGTAACCTCCAAACTCTGGCCCCCACCCAGTTTGGGTTTGTAAAAGGCAGATCATGCCTTCTGAACCTGATTGACTTCTTTGAGGCAGTCACCAAAGCTGTAGATGAGGGTAAGGAGGTTCACACAGCCTATCTTGACCTAGCCAAGGCTTTTGACACCATCCAGCATTCTGGAATTATAGCTAAACTCACTAAACTAAATATAAATCCTTACATCACAAGATGGGTTGCCAACTGGCTCACTGACAGAACCCACACTGTAAAAGCTGCAGACTCCAAATCTGACTTCAAACCAGTGACAAGTGGAGTACCACAGGGTTCAGTCCTGGGACCTCTCCTGTTTGGTATCTACTTCTCTGAAGTACAGGCTAACACAGAAGGCCACTGGCTAATGACATTCACAGATGACTGCAAACTAGGAGCCATAGTCAAGTCCCCAAGTGATGTGGACATCCTACAGAAGGGCCTCACTGAGACAGATGCCTGGTGTCAGAGCCATGGCCTCAAGATCAATGCCAAAAAGTGCATTTTCATCCCCTTTGGTAAAAACTCTCTACCCATGAACTACCACATAGGCAGTAGTCTACTTAACACCGAATGTGTGATAAGAGACCTTGGGACCCAGGTGGACAGTAGTCTCTCCTTTGATAATCACATTGCTGCAGTAGTCAGGAAGCCTTTCTACGTGGCACTCCTTATCACAAAAGGGTTCTCATCCAGGAAAAAAGTTCCCCTCTATTTGACACTCATTAGACCCATTATAGAGTACAACACCCCTTTTGGAATGTACCTCACAAGACATCTGCAGCAGCTGGAAAGGTCACAGAAGTACCTCACAAAGAGGATTACCAGCCCCAAACAGATGGTCTACACTAACCATCTCAAAAAACTCCAACTTTACTCCGTAGCATATTGCCTACTCCGAGGTGATCTCTGCCTAACATATAAAGCTATGTCAAACCCAGAGCTGTTGGACATGCTACACCTAAAGAAATCCCAATCCCTCTAAGCTACATGCTCTAGGGACCTAAACCTTGTCACCACAATAAACAAGACATGCTAGAGGGTTAGGTTCCTGTCCCAGAGACTTTCCTTACTCTGGAACAAGCTACCCATCTTTGTCAAGCAAAGTTCCTCATTAGCACTCTTCAAGAACAATCTTGATGAGTGGATGGGAAATAAGAAATACACCCTGGGGATCACTTATGTGGCTCTGCTCGACAGTGGCACAGGAAAATAACTTTCTTGAGTGGCATAAGCCAGGGGAACCTTGTTGGCTAGGCTTACTTAGGCCCTTCGGCCGATAGCCTAGTACCTACGTTTGAACCTATGTAGAAACAGTTTATATACATTTCTGCTCTAATCCAGCATGGCATGCTGTGGCCACAAATCTAGGCTCAGCACTGTACATACCCTGTTTAACACACACTTCTGTACCAGCAGTTTAACATACACATAACATATAGTTCTAATACATTTGTAAGACAAGTATATGAATCATGCTGATATTCACAAATGACAAATGATTATTTATAAAATTTCAGATAGCTGGGCTGACAGTATCTCCTTCTGTCACACTTCTATATAAGTCATATTAATATTCACAAATGACATATAATTATTTACAAAATTCCAGCTAGCTGTGCTGGTAGTATTTTCCATGGACACCCCCCCCCCCGAAAACTCAAGCTAGTTTTTCAAGTGACCCTTGAGAAACATTGCTTGAGAGGGTGAGCCTATTTCAGACTATTTTACCTCATTCCCTGTCTTGAGATTCCTGCTACCTTGGCATTGCTGACCCCAGTATAGTGCTGCACTGTCGAATCACAAGCCTTTAACCTTAGGCCCCACCTTAGTAATTTGGGATTTGGCTGGCTGGCCCCCTGTAGCCATAAATCCCCCTCAAACTCCTCCTGCCTTGTACTGCAAATATTTAGCACCAGGGCCTCCCTATCATGGTAAGGTTTCACCATATTAACATGGTACAGTTTGTTCCCCTGCTTCCTGCCTAGCAGTTATACCATGTAGTTAACATCACTGACCTTCCTTACCACTTTGAAGGGTCTCTCCCAAGCTGCCTGCAGCTTGTTGTGTCTGACAGGAATGAGAACCATTACCTGATGCCCAATAGCATATGCTCTAGCTCAAACATTCCTGCCCTACCAGACCTTTTCCTGCTCTTGGGCTTCTGTCAGGTTTTCCTGTGACAATCCCATAAGTTTCCTGAGCCTTGTCCTGAGGTTTAAGACATACTCCACAACAGACTCCTTGTGGGATTCACACTCACACTCCTACTCGTCTCAAATCAGATCTAGAGATCCCCTCAACCTATGCCCATACAGCAACTCAAAGGGTGAAAAACCTGTGGATTCCAAGGGCATCTCTCTGTAAGCAAATAATAGATGGGGTAAATATTTGTCCCACTCCCTCTTGAACTGATCTGCAAATGATGGTAGCATGGTCTTGAGTGTAGAGTTTAACCTTTCAACAAGACCATTAGTCTGGAGATGGCTTCACCCCACAGTACTTCCACAGACAAGCCATCAGGTCTGGCATGAAATTGGCACCTCTGCCAGTTAGTATTTCTTATGGGAAACCTACCTTGCTGAAAATTTCTAGCAAAGCATTTGACACCTTTTCTCCCTCAATAGACAGAGCCACAGCCTCAGGGTACCTGGTAGCATAATCTACTACCACTAGATATACCTTTTCTCTGTGGAGCTTGGGGTAATCAGAGGCCCCACAGTGTCCATAGCTACCCTCTGAAATGGCTCCTCAATTACAGGCAAAGGCATCAAAGGAGTTTTCACCTTGTCTCCTGCCTTGCCTACCTTTTGGCACTGCTCACAGGTCCTGAATTATCCTGTTACATCTCTAGAAATCCCAGGCCAATAAAAGTTCTGCATAATATGTCTCTTTGTATGTTTTACTCTCATATCACCTGCAGAGGGAATATCATGGGCTATGGCTAGAAGTGCCAGATGGTTAGCTCTGGGCACAAACAACTGCTGTAATGTAGGATCTGAGAGCTGAGCCTGTCTCAACTCTCTCTTGGTAACCTTTCCCAGCTCCCCTTCCACAGGAAGTCTGGTATTCTTTGACAACAGTGCCTCACTTTCAGCCTGAGTACTGCTACTCTCCTCTGCCCTTGCAGTCACTCTGTCCAAGGGATCATCAGTACCCACAAGCAGCTGTGGCACACCCTCAGTCTCACTGCTACAGGGTAGATCCCTCCCTGAAGTAACCACAGCATCAGTCCTGGCTGCAAGTGTGCTGCCTGTCTGGGTCTCCCCCAGGCTACCAGACCCACATGCTTGTCTCCAAACCTGACTGCATGTAACTGCAATCACACAAGGTACTGCATTATCAAAATCATTCCCTATCAGAACATCTGCAAAGATATCCTCAAACACACCTACTTGCTTGATTCCTTTTCCACCCTCCCAGTCAAGGTGAACCCTAGCCAAAGGTATTTGGAATGGGGTCCTTCCTAAAGCTCTGGATTAGACTGCCCAAGAAAGTAGTGCTCCTCTTTAAACATTGCAGGCTTCACAATGGCTAGGTTAGAGGCTGTGTCTTTCTTAGCACTGGCCTGTTGCCCATTTACTCAGATAGGATATAACCTCATGTGGTAGTTTGGTACCCGTCTTGTCTTGAGACAACTTACTGCTGGCAGTCTATCATTCCCATTTACTGGCTCTCCTAATTTTTGTTCCCCACTTTGCCTCCATGGACATCTATATGCTACATGACCCCGCTGGTTGCATTTAAAACAGTTAACCCTTGGTCCTGATGTATACCTGGACTAGGGGCTTCCCTTGCTACTGGCAGACTCTGTTGGGGCAGTTAAGGCTGCCCACCATGGGTTCCCTTAGACTCATGAGCAGGACTGGGTATCCTTTTCCTGTGCAGTGATGCCCTGCTTTCTAGTTATAGGTCTCCCTTCCTCCACAACTCATCTGTAGTATTGCATTGTCTATCTGCTAACCAGATTCTCATGTCCTCAAGCAAAGTGCTAAGGGCGTGCTCCCTCACCAAAAGGTCTGCCAGCCCTTCAAAAGTGGTGACCCGACATCCACTCACCCATCTTTGAAAATAAGTGCTTAGTTCAGCGATATATTCACATACACTTTCATCTGCCTTGCAGCTATGCTCAGAAACTTTTTCCTATAAGTTTAAGGTGTTGACTTAAAACATTCTAAAAGACAGTTTTTAACTGTATTATAATTTAAGCAATCAGTATCAGGCAATTTAGAAATAGCAGTTACAGCTTTACCGTGGAGTAAGAGGGTCAGAAACCATACCCAGAGCCCTTGGTCAGCATTATACCATTTACATACCCTTTCAAACATATGAATGAAACTATCAAAATTATCCCCCTCTGTAAATTGTGGAAGAAATTTACTGACCTTTGTTGCTTCTGGGGTTCAATTACTCCCTTCCTCATTACCTCCATGGCCCTGGCAAAGAGTCAGCATCTCCTTCTCATGTTGCCTCTGCCACTTATTTTCCTCAGGTTCCAGACATCACAGTTTCTTATTTTCCTCAGCCTCCAGACATCTTAGTCTCTCTGCTGCTTCTATTTCCAAATGTTTGGCTTCCAGTTTAAGTCTCTTTAATTCCAGATGGATTTTTAAGTCCTCTGTGGAAAGGTTGAACTGTCCATTTTCTGAGAGCCGTACATTCTCAATGCCAGCCTGATTGTCCTCCTGGTTGTTATTCACAGCTGCAATCATTTTTGCTTTAGTCAGGTTGACATGCACCAGTCCTTTAGCCTGGCACACCTCAGGCAACTGGCTCCTTGTCAGCTTGCCATATTCCTCTGCTGACATGCTTGCTTGCTCTTCCTGACTAACTAAGCTAACAAGAAAAATAAAACAATTGTGATATGACATGCTAAATGTTCACTGTGTAGCTGATTGAGAGTACAAACACCTTCCTTAGTGACCACTGTTTACAGGCTACAGGAATTCAATATCCATGCCACAGCAACCCAATTAATATGTGATGTGGATATCCCTCCACTGCCAGCCAATTAGTATGTGATGCCCCTGCACTGGCCCAGTAATCAAGGAGCCTCTATCCTCACCACTGGCAACTGTGAGGAATGTACACACTGGGAGGATGACAAGTACACACACAGTAAAGTGCAATTTCCCTTAATAGCACACAAGATCACAGTCAGTCTGGGGCTAGTTTCTCCCTTTTTCTCCAAATCCCCAATAAGACTCCCCACTGGCACAGCTATAGGGTTGATATCTCAGCTGAATGACCAAATTAAAATCTCCAGTACCCTTTCTGTCCAACCAGTGGTTCGTGTCCCTGCCCAAGTAGCTGACACACACACACTCTTTGAGATTTGATTTATATACACACATACATACACTCCTGGGAGAGGCTGGCACAGGTTTACTAGCTATGCCCCATGTGATGCCCCTGCACTGGCCCAGTAATCAGGGAGCTGCAATCCTCACCACTAGCACCAGTGAGGGGTGTACACATTGGGAGGATGACAAGTACACACACGCAGTATAGTACAATTTCCCTTAAGAGCACACAGACATCACAGTCAGTTTGGGGCTGGTTTCTCTCTCTTTCTTCAGATGTTCAGTAAGACTCCCCACTGGCACAGCTATAGGGCTAAGATCTCAGCTGAGTGGCCAAGCTAAGACCTCCAGTACCCTCTCTGTCTAACCAGTGCTTCATGTCCCTGCCCAAGTATCTCTCTCTCTCTCTCACACACACACACACACACACACACACACACACACACACACACACACACACACACACACACACTTTGAGATCTGAGGGATATACAAACACAAACACACACCTGGGAAAGGCTGGCACAGGTTTACTAGCTATGCCCCTTCTGCTCAGACTATAAGGTAGTACCAGCTACCACCAGCCACCCTTACTTATCAGATAGTATAAGACCCTTACAAAGGGTGACCAATCCTACTGTGTAATGTTCTATTATCCAAACGATAGTCTTTGACCAAGCGCCAGGCTATTAGAGTGGCCTGTGCAGTGTCACCAAATACATATGCAAGTACTATAAGAGCTTAAATATCTCAAAACAAACCAGACACAATTAAAAGGTTTAAATATATTTAATAATAAATAATAAAAGAACAAGACAATACTCAATAACTCAACACACTGACTACAGAGTTCAGAATCACAGGACATATTTTAAAACAGCATTGCAGGAAAGTCTCAAATAAATACAGAAAACATCTAAACTAATCTTTACTATATTCTTATCTATATCTAAAATATACTATGCCATAAATAACTTACTTACAGAGCAAGGCAAATGTAGTGATGATGAGTGGATGTTTCTGGATCCAAGCCAAGAAACAAAATTCACAGTCTCTGAGAGAGTTCCCAAATTAATATCAAAACATTACTGCTGGGTTAGCCTAGATGACATCACTCTTTGTCACCTGCCTTCAGTTCCCAGGATAACAGAAACTTAACAAAATTTAACATTTCTCTGTTAAAAATACATATCTCTCAGATGTTTGCCTAGAACTGGAAGTTGTAAAACAATTAAATACTTTTACATTTTAAACCCAGTAATTACTTCCCTACAAGACAATAGAAAGAAACTTCTAGCTCTAGACATTGTGTCTGCTTGCTGCACTGAAACTACTTTTTATAGTATATTATAAAGCACTCTTTATTTCAAGTTATTTTCTTGAAGTTTTGCAAGTTAACTCTGTATGTTCCAGCTTCTACTATTAAAACATACATTTGCACAGGTATATACTTTATATACATTTCTGTTATTTTCCAGTAGGGTACACTGTAGTTACATTCTTGAAGCTCAGTACATAACATACAGTTCTGTATAAATCATAGCAATATTCACAAATAACATATGATTATTTACAACATTCCAGATAGCTGGGCTGGCAGTGTCTCATTTTTATATAAATCATATTAATATTTTCAAATGACATATAATTATTTACAAAATTCCAAATAGCTGGACTGACAGTATTTCCCTGGTATCACACCCCTTCTGCCCAGACTATAAGGTAGTTCCAACTGCCACCAGCCACTCTTTATCAGCTACTATAAGGCCCTTAACAAAGGGTGTCCACTCCTACTGTGTTATGTTACTATTAATCCAAATGGTAGTTTGACCAAGTACCAGGCTATTAGGAGTGGCCTGTAAAGTATCACCAAATAGATATGCAAGTACTCTAAGACCTTACATATAGCTCACAAATATCAGCCACAATGATAGGTTTAAATATATTTAATAATAAATAATAAAAGAACAAGACAATACTCAGCAAGTAATCAGTTCCATTAGAGTTCAAAACCACAGGAAATATTTAAAACAGCATTGGAGGACAGTCTGAAATAAATAAAGAAGACATCTAAGCTGTACTATGCCAAACTCTGCTCAAATGCTGAGGACTTAAAGTGAAGGCTTTTCCATGGGCCATTCTGACCATAGGTGATGTGTGTGACTATTTTTTAACAGATTAAAAGTGAGAAAAGGGATAAGACAGTAGTGAAAATATGGTTGGCAAGCAGATGATAACACACAGAGGAAAGAATACAGGAATTTGCAGGAGGGTTATGGGAGAGTACCATATTTATCCACTTCTTCAAAATGTAAATATACAATTTTATATACAGTTTCATGACTTTGCATAGTCACTACACCAGTGATGTGTGGCAACAACAGAATGACACTGTATGGCCAATTGGACAGAATCAATTGTGTGAAGATGACACACAAGTGAAGTGGAGCGCTATGTAAGGGACATCATTTATTATGTCTGACAGGCACACATTTTTTTTTCTTGGAAAGAAAAGAATGTTGGGAAAGGTGCTTAGGAATGTGAAGGTCAGGAAGGTAGAGTAGATTAGGAAGTATCGACAGACATACTGGACATACAAGACAGACAGGGATGGTGATGGAGACAAAAGGGTGGGAGACACCATAATTGGGGATAGGTGGTGGACATCAGAGCCTCACGCACATTCAGATTGAGAAGAGTGAGAATCTAGTCTTCAGCCTCAGATCTGATATCATTGTCTCCTGCAGCAGCTCCCTGGGTCAGTGCTGGATGTGGCATTGTCTTTGCAATGTGAAGTAGGATCCATACAGCCCTACCGATACATGCAGTGAGGTCCCTCTCCATTATATCCTCCACCAGCCTTCCAACTCCTGCAGGATGACAAAATCACTACCTCCACAACTACTGCTCCTGGAGGGTACCACTGCTCCAGCAGCTGGGGCAGAGGTATATGACACACTTGGAAAAGGGGTTGTGGAGGCCAAACTGACAGGTTTTGGTTGTGACGCTGAAGTGCTGGGTGTTTGTGTTGCCATCTGTGGAAAAAAGGTAGGTTGATCCGCAGTGATCAGTGTTCCTTTCTGTGCTGTTGATCATTAATATTTCTGCAGCCAGTTATTCATACAGCAGATTGTTAATAAATTATAACCTCATAAAACAAGAGAGAGAAATGGCAGGGGGAGATCAAAACAAAGATAATTAGATACCTGGCATGTCACAGTACTGTATTTGTTAAATGAACTTGGTTTGGCAATACATAAACAATTATGATAATTTATTACTGCACGGCTTTGCCACATCCATATATGATGGAAATGTATTTATGTGTTATAAAATAAACAAATCTCACGACTATGATATAAGACACAGCAGTCTTTATTTCCCTATGACAGGAATTATGCATTCTAATTTAATAATTGCAATTGCCATAATGTAATTCTTCCTGACATACTGAGGTTAATATTTTATAAAAACGTATCCATTAAGGATAAAGTAATTGCTGCTTCTGGGTGTTAATCCTACATACAGTAAATCTGGTGTTCTAACTGCCTAATGCAAGCAGTATA